>NC_073392.1:45716137-45805776 GCF_028641065.1 Leucoraja erinaceus | reverse complement strand
TCCAACACTGTGGCCACATCCTCCCGGTTCTTCCAAGAGCCTCTTCAAACCTTTCCCCTCTCGAGCTCGGAAGAGACAATAGCCCCCCTACCCAAGAAGGGCATTTCATAGCCTTCGCAATTGATCCCCTGGACATCTGGGGCCCAGTTTGAACCGAGAAACCAAAACTGTCCCAGTCCAAGTCAACATGAGGCTCATGTTCAGATGTCCTCGCTTCCGCTGCTGATGTCACTATTGCGTAGCTCCTCGCCTTCGTCCGAGCCCCCGCTATCGCCATCCGGGCAGAGGCACAAACCAGCTCCCGGCACCTCTGCAGCTCAGCAAATCAATTCCCAGGGACAGTCACAGTCTCCAAAGCAAATCCTCAAAAAATTCCCAAGTTCAATCCCTGCCAGTTGAAAGTTAGAAACATTCTCCAAGTTCAATCCAACTGCTGAGGGAGGGGGAAAACCTCCCGCCTTGTCTTGCCGAACGCAAAAAAGCACCTTCTTCACATTAAGCCACGCACCCGCACTGTGCAAAATGACTTTAGGGCAGAGAAACAGTGCCAAAAACACGACAAAGACACCGAAAACTTCATACCCTCGCTCTCCAGGCACTCTTGGCAGTCCACCACCAAAAAACCTTGAAAGGCCACTTAAATCCTCTCAGCCAGCGGAGCTGAAGACACAGACACAGCCTCTCTCTCTCTCTCTCTCTCTCTCTCTCTCTCTCTCTCTCTCTCTCTCTCTCTGTCCTCTCTCTCTCCCCCTCTCCCCCCTCTCCCTCTCTCCCCTCTCCCCTCCCTCTCCCTCTCTCTCTCCCTCTCCCTCTCCTCTCCCTCTTCCTCTCCCTCTCCCTCTCCCTCTCCCTCTCTCTCCCCCTCTCTCTCCTCTTTCTCTCTTTCTCGTTCCCGCTCTGTCTCTCCCTCTGTCCATCTCCCCCTACTTAGTGACATAAAAACAACGAAACATAGAAAATAAGTGCAGGAGGAGGCCATTCGTGATCATGGCTGATCATCCCCTATCAATAACTCGTGCCTGCCTTCACCCCATATCCCTTGACTCCACTAGCCCCTAGAGCTCTATCTATCTCTCTCTTAAATCCATCCAGTGACTTGGCCTCCACTGCCCACTGTGGCAGGGAATTCCATAAATTCACAACTCTCTGGGTGAAAAAAAAATTTCTCACTTCAGTCTTAAATGAACTTCCCTTTATTCTAAGACCCCTGGTGGCCCCTGGTTCTGGACTCACCCAACATTGGGAACATTTTTCCTGCATCTAGCTTGTCCAATCCTTTTATAATGTTATATGTTTCTATAAGATCCCCCCTCATCCTTCTAAACTCCAGTGAACACAAGCCTAGACTTTTCAATCTTTCGTCATGTGACAGTCCCGCCATCCCAGGGATCAATCTCGTGAACCTACGCTGCACTGCCTCAATCACAAGGATGTCCTTCCTCAAATTAGGAGACCAAAACTGTACTCAATACTCCAGATGTAGTCTCACCAGAGCCCTATACAACTGCAGAAGAACCACTTTACTCCTATACTGAAATCCTCTTGTTATGAAGGCCAACATTCCATTAGCTTTCTTCACTGCCTGCTGTACCTGCACGCCAACTTTCAGTGACCGGTGTACAAGGACACCCAGGTCTCGCTGTACCTCCCCCTTACCTAACCTAACCCCATTGAGAAAATAATCTGCCCCCTTGTTTTTGGTGCCAAAATGGATAACCTCACGTTTATCTATATTATACTGCATCTGCCACGCATCTGCCCACTCACTCAACCTGTCCAGGTCACCCAGCAACCTCCTAACATCCTCTTCACAGTTCACACTGCCACCCAGCTTAGTGTCATCCACAAACTTGCTAGTGTTGCTCCTAATTCCCTCTTCCAAATCATTAATATATATGGTAAACAGTTGCGACCCCAACACCGAGCTTTGCGGCACTCCACTCGCCACTGCCTGCCATTCTGAAAAGGACCCGTTCACTCCTACTCTTTGCTTCCGGCCTGCCAACCAATTTTCTATCCATGTCAACATCCTACCCCCAATACCATGTGCACTAATTTTAGTCACCAGTCTCCCGTGCGGGACCTTATCAAAGGCTTTCTGAAAGTCTAGATACACTACATCCACTGGCACCCCTTCATCCATTTTACTTGTCACATCCTCAAAAAATTCCAGAAGATTAGTCAAGCATGATTTCCCTTTCATAAATCCATGTTGACTTGGACTAATCCTTTCACTGCTCTCCAAATGCCCCATTATCACCTCTTTAATAATTGACTCCAGCATCTTTTCCACCACCGAAGTCAGGCTAACTGGTCTGTAATTCCCCGCTTTCTCTCTCGCTCCCATTGCCATCTCAGTTGTTGTCTCTTGCGCTCCCTCTCTCTCTCTCTACCCCTCTCCCTCTCGTTCTCCCTCTCGGGTTTGCCTCTTATTCCTTTTGCCCACCTCTATTCCTCTGTCTGTCTTGCTCTCTCTGTCCCTCTCTCTATTCCCCTTTCCCTGTCTCCCATCTGGAATCCTCACCAGCTTGAAGCCGACCATCCAGGAGCTGTTGCGGACAAGGGGGAGAGAGTGGAGGAAGGGGAAGCGGGGGGAGGGGGGTGAGGGGGGGTCTGTGTGGCCACACAGAGAACGCAGGTTCTCAGCAGCAATCTGGTCTAAAACTCTCAGCTCCTCAGCGACAGACACGGGCCTGTGGAGAGACGGAGGGTGAGAGAGAGAGTGAGAGGGAGGGAGATGGAGAGAGAGTGGGAGAGAGTGAGAGAGGGAGAGACGGAGGGTGAGAGAGAGAGTGAGAGAGAGGGAGGGAGGGAGAGAGAGGGAGAGAGATGGAGAGAGAATGGAAGAGAGTGAGATAGGGAGAGATGGAGAGAGAGTGAGGGAGAGAGGGAGAGACAGAGGGGGAGAGGGCAGTAGGAAGAGAGAGAGAGTGTGGGAGACAGAGAGGGGAGAGAGGGTGAGAGAGAGAGAGAGAGAGAGGGGAGAGAGACAGAGAGAGAGAGAGAGAGAGAGAGAGAGAGAGAGAGGGATAGAAACATAGAAAATAGGTGCAGGATGAGGCCATTCGGCCCTTCAATCCAGCACCACCATTCATTGTGATCATGGCTGATCGTCCCATATCAATAATCCATGCCTGCCTTCTCCCCATATCCCTTGATTCCACTAGCCCCTAGAGCTCTAACTCTCTTGCATCTTAAGATGTGAGGGAAGGTGAGGTGAATGTGCCAGATGGGACCGTGTGTGTGTGAGATCCGCCCTGAATCGCGGGGCTTGAATCGGCCCGTTTGCGGGATCTTCCATCGCCCGGGGGGGGGCTTCAACATCTGGAGCCCCGATGCAGCAGTTTGATTTTAAGCCGGGCCGGGCGATGAAAGGCCCCGCGAATGGGTCGATTCAGCCCTTAGAAAGTGTCTGATCAAGTCCGGGTTATAGACCATGGGGGGATTGTCCCCCGACTCCCAAAACACGGGGTCCCACAGTCCCCCCTGGATTTCCGCCCATCTGTGAGAGTGAGAGAGTGTGGCGAGAGAGAGAGGGAAAGAGAGAGAGAGATGGGTTAATGTGTGAGATGGGATGGTGTGTGTGTGTGAGAGTGAGAGAGAGAATGTGTGTGGGGGGTGAGAGAGATTGAGTGCCAGGGAGAGAGAGGGGGGAGAGAGGGAGGGGGAGAGGGGGGGAGAGAGGGAGTGAGAGAGAGAGGGAGGGGGGGAGAGAAGAGGGAGAGAGAGAGAGATAGGGAGAGAGGCGGGGGAGAGAGGGGGGGGGGGAGAGAGAGAGAGAGGGGGGGAGAGAGAAGAGAGGAGATAGATGGGGGAGAGGAGAGGAGAGAGAGAAGAGAGAGAGAGTGAGGGGGAGGGGCGAGACGGTGGGGAGGGAGAGGGGGAGGTTTACCTGGGGGGGTTGAGGGAGCAGAGGGTGAGAGCAGGGAAGGGGAGGGGGTGTGTGTTGACACTGATGGAGTAGAGCAGGGGGCGGTGAGAATACTGAGCCCCAATTAGACACAACTGCCAACACAGCAGCGAGAGGGACAGTGCGATCAGTCCGCCCCACAAGCCCGTCTTCAGGCCGTTGCCTCTGGAGCAGATCAGACGCACTGTCCCGTGCACGGAGCTGTGGGCACAGAACGAGGAGAAGAGATCGCCATGGGACACAGGGAACTCCAGCAGCGCCTCTCTCCGCTCCCTCTGCCCCCTTCCTCAAGACCAACATGGCTGTGGGGAGGAGAGTGTGTGTGTGTGTGTGTGTGAGGGAAGGAGAGAGGGGGAGGTGGGAGAGTGAGACAGGGGGGAGAGAGTGAGAATGTTGAGATAGAAAGTGGGAAGGGGGAGAGAGAAGGGACAGGGAAAGGGAGGGGAGTGGAGGATAGATCGTGGGAAATGGAGAAAGAAGGGACAGAATGTGGTAGAGAGAGTGGGGGGAAGGGACGCAATGAGAAAGGGAGGAGAGTGTGTGTGGGGAGAGAGATTGTGAGGGGAGGAAGCAGTAGAGGGGAGAGTGGAATGGGTGAGAAAATGGGATAGGTAGAGGGTGAGGAGGTCGAGAGGGAGGGAAACATTGGAGAGTGGAATGAAGAGAAGTGTAAAGAGGGGGAAGGAGAGGGGAAAGGGGGGAGAGGGGGGAGAGAGGAGGGAGATAGAGGGGCAGAGGGGAGAGAGAGGAGGAGAGAGAAAGTGGAAAGAGGGGGGAAAAGAGAAAGAAGAGGGTGAGGGGGGGGAGTGGGAAATAGCGAGGGGGGGGTGTAGGGAGATGTGAAGAGAGAGAAGAGAAGGGGAAAGGAGTGAGAGTGTGTGGGAATGTGTGGGAGGAGAGGAAGAGGAAGAGGGATAAAGGAGAGAGAAAGAGGGAAGGAGAGAGATGCATGTGAACAAGAGAGGAAGGGCGGGAGAGGGGGATAGAGTGTGAGGAGGAGAAGGGGAGAGATAGGACAGTGGGAGAGAGAGAGAGGGAGTGAGGGAGGGAGACCAATGTGGGCAGCAGAGATAGAGTGAGTGAGGCGGACAAATTGGAGGGAGAGTGATAGAGAGAAAGTAGGACAGGAGAGAAAGATGGGACAGAATGTGATAGGGAGGAGAGAGGGAAAGTGGTAAAGAGAGGGGGAAGAGAGGGGAAGAGAGAGGGAGACAGGGTGGGGGATAGAGAGGGAAGGAGGGGGCGAGAGAAGAGAGAGAGGGGGGAGGGAGAGAGAAATGGACAGGGAGGGAGAGGGATAGAGAGACAGAGATATATATATAAGGGGTGAGAGACACACACACAGACAGAGAGAGAAAACGAGAGAGAGAGAGAGAGAGAGGGAGAGAGAGAGAGGAGAGAGAGAGGGAGGAGAGAGAGAGAGAAAAAGAGGAGAGAGAGAGAGGGGAGGGGGAGGGGAAAAAAAGAAAGAGAGGGGAGAGGAAGGGAAGGGTGGAGGGTAGGGGGGGGAGGAGGAAGAGTGTGAGAGAGAGAAGATTGAGGAGAGGGGAAGGAGAGGGGAAGGTGGAGAGGGAAGGGAGAGGAGGGATGGGAGAGGGGGGGGGGAAAAAGTAAGGGAGAGGGAGGAGTAGGAGGAGAAAGGCAGAATAATGAGGGAGGAGAGGAGGAATAAGGGGAAGAGAGAGAGAGAGAAGAGAGAGAGGAGAAAGTGAGAGAAGGGAAAGGGAAGAAAAGGGGAAGTGGGAGAGGGATTGAGAGAGAAAAAGGGGAGGAGGAAGGGAGAAAAAAGGGAGACAGATGGAGGGAGGGGGAGAGAGAAAGGGGAGAAAGGTGTGTGAGGGAGAGGGAAAGGAAGAAGAAGGAGAGGAGGAGAGAGAAAAGTGGAAGCGAGAGGAGGGAGGAGGTGGGGAGAGAGGGAAGGAGGGGGGGAGGGGGGAGAGAGGGAAAGAGGAGGAAAAGGAGGGGGAAGGGGAGAGGGAGAAGAGAGGGAGGGAGGGGAGAGGGAGCAAAAGTTAAAATAGTAACAATTCTTTCCCACCCTCTCCCCTCGCTATCCCCACTCTCTCTCCCCACTCTCTCTCCCCACTCTCTCTCCCCCCTCTCCCCACTCTCTCTCCCCACTCTCTCTCTCCACTAACGTTCTTTCTTCCCCCTTCCCTCTCCACAATCTCTCCCCCCCCCTCTCCGCCCCCTCTCTCTCCAGAATCCCCCCCTCTGGAAGAAAAGAACTATTTCCCCACTCCCCCCCCCCCCCCCGTTCATCTCACCCCCCTCGCTCTGACCTTGTTGCTTCTCGCAGAAGTCTCCACTCTAGGGAGTTGATCCAGGTGGAACCAGTTTGAGTTCCGGACAATTTGTTAGAGAATATTCTAGAGGGAGATGAGGGTAGGAATGCGGAAAAGTTCAGTTTGGATAGGGGGGGGGGGGGGGGGGTGGGGGGGGGGGGGGGAAGGAGAGGGGTTGTGAGGGTGTGGGGGAGAGAGAGTAACAGGGGAGGGGAGAAGGAAAGAGAGAGGGGGAGGGAGGGAGGGCAGAGAGAGAGAGAGGGGGAAGAGATTGGAGGGAGAGAGAGAGAGGAGGGAGAAGAGAGAGAGAGGGAAGAAGGGAGGGAGGGAGAGAGAGAGAGAGAGGGGAGAGGGGGAGGAGAAAGGAGAGGGAGAGGGGGAGAGAGAGAGGGGAGAGAGGAGGGGGGAGCTTGGGTGGGGGAAGGAAGGAGAAGGTGAGAGGGGAATAGGGAGAAGGAGGAGGGTGAGAGAGAGAAATGTCAAATAGGGGGAAAAAAAAAAAAAATCACTCCAAGTGTGCAACTCACCTGAAGGGATGTGAGGGGGGAGACCCGACCCACGAGGAGGGAAAAAAGTCTCTGTAACCCCGTCCCCTCTGGCCCAGATACCCCTCTCCCAAATCTGTACCTAGTTGTGTCTTTTAAATGTTGTGTAGTCCCTGCCTCAACCTCCTGTGACGGTGGGTTCCACTCACCCACCACCCACTGTATGGAAATTTGCCCCTCAGGTTCCTATTTACATTTTCATCTTTCCCCCCTCTAACCTTAAACCTATCTCCTCTCGTTCTTGGTTCTCCTACCCTGAGGATAAAGGACTGTTCATTCACCCCGTATATCCTCCTCGTCATTTTATAACCTGTTCAATTCAGCCAGCTGTGGACGCTGCCCAGACCATTATCAAATAACCCCCCTTCCATCGATTCCATCTGCACTTCACGCTGCCTTGGCAAGGCCAGCAACATAATCCAGCTTGTCACACCCTGGCCTCTCATTCCAATCTCTCCCACTCTCTCCCCCCCCCCCCTGTTTTTCTCTCTCACCCTCTCTCTCTCCACTCTCTCACCCTGACCTTCCTCTCTTCCCCCTCTATCTCTCCCCCTTCATTCTCTCCCCTTCCCCCTCTCTCCCCTCTCTCTCACCTCCCCCCCCCCCCCCAAACCCTCCGAGGGAGGAGAGGGGGGAGTAGCCTCCACTCTCGGGTTCAGGTGGAACTAGTTTGGGTTTCGGCCGATTTGCTTGAGAAAATTCTATAGCCCGAGGGTAGGAATGTCGAAAGTTCAGTTTGAAGAGAGAGAGGGGGGAGTGTAAGTCAGAGAAGGGGGGAGAGAGTGAGAGACAGAGAGAGGGAGAGAGAGTGGAGTGTGAGAGGCAGAGAGGGGGGTAGAGAGAGGGGAGAGTGGGAGACCGAGATGGGGAGGGGAGAGGGAAAGGGGGGAGAGAAAGGAAAGGAGGGAGAGAGAAAGAGGGGAAGAGAGGGGGAAGACAGGGGGGGAGAGAGAGTCGGGAAGAGAGAAGGGGCAGGCAGCGGGGAGAGGGGAATGAGGGAAAGGAGAGAGTGGGGGGACAGAGAGAGGGAGAGTGAGGGGGAGAGGGAAAGAGAGAGAAAGAGGGTATGAGGGGAGGAAGGGAGAAAGAGAGGGGGGAGGGGAGAGGGAGAGGGAGAGGGTAAAAAGAAAAGAAGGGGGGGAAGAGGGGACAGGTGAGAAAGATAGTGAGGGGGATGAGGGGAGAGGGAGTGTGATGGGGAAGAGAAGAAAGAGAGGGGAGGGAGGGAAAGGAAAGTGGGAAAGGTGGAGAGAGGGAGAGTGAAAGAGAAGAGATAAATGGGAGAGGGAGGGGTGAGAGAGAGGGGGGAGAAAGGGAGGGGTGAGAGCGGGGAGAGAGTGATGGGAGAGCGGGGAGAGAGAGGGGAAGAGAGGGGGGAGATAGACAGGGGAGAGAGAGAGAAGGGGAAAGTGGGAGAAAGAGAGAGAGAAGGGAGGGGGAAAGAGAGGAGAGAGAGGGGGAAGAAAGAGAGGGGGAGAGATGGGGCTAGACAGAGGGGGAGAGAGGGCGAGGACAGAGATGGGAGGGAAGGGAAGGGTGGTTGACACCTGACCATCAAGTGTGAGCAGGTGTGATTGGACGACCACAATATGTCAGGCTACAGAACTGTGTCTGACATGGTGGTGAGCAACACAGGGGAAGGTCCTCTCTTCCTTCCTGTTCACTATCTACATCTCGGACTTCAGATATAACTCTGACTCCTGCCACCTGCAGACGTCTACAGATGATTCTGCAAGTGTGGGGTACATCAGTGATGGGAGGGAAGCTGAACACAGAGCTGTAGTCAACGACTTTGTTGAGTGGTGCGGGCTGAATCACCTACAGCTCAATACCACAAGACTAACGAGTTAGTGGTGGACTTTAGGAGGAGAGGAACACCCCTGTCCCCTGTCTCCATCAATGGTGTGGATGTGCAGTTTACCAGGGAGTACAAGTACCTTGTAGCGTCCCTGGACAGTAAACTGGGCTGGTCCAGGAATACTGAGGCCCTGTACAAGAAGGGACAGAGCCGGCTCTACTTGTTGAGAAGGCTCCGCTCCTTCAACATCTGCAGTAAGATGCTGCAGATCTTCTACCAATCGGTGATAGCCAGTGCCATCGTCTTTACTGCCATGAGCTGGGGCAGCAGGGCAGAGACTGCGGATGCCAATAGCATCAACAGACTCATCAGGAAGGTTGGCTCCATCCTGGAGATGGAGTACATGGGAGGTGATCTTGAAGGGGAGGATGCTCCTCAAACTGCGGAGCATCCTGGACAATACAGCTCACCCCCTCCATGACACACTGGTCAACCTGAGAAGTACGTTCAGCAACAGACTGGTTCCACCAAGATGCAGCACAGAACGCCACGGGAATGAACAGTCGGGGTGTTTGGGAAACGAGGGGGAATGGGATTGACAGGAATGTGGGGGAAAGATCAGCAATGATCTAGTTGATGGGAGATACTGAGAGACAATGGGATGAATATACAACCCAAAGTGCAGAGGACCGATGGCTTGAATTGACTGGGTTTCCTCAATACCCAATGATGATGGAGCAAGGCAAAACAGAGGGGAAATGAGGGGAAGCAGCAAGCCAAGGCGAGCGAGAATAGTAATGTAGAAATAACGAAGGAGATCTTGCCTCAAGTGGAGACTCGGGCCTAAACACAGGGCCCAGACTTCTCAGACTCACTGACTACAGCAGACACATATTCTACTGATTCACCTTCATCCAAGGTCAAGGTACAGTTCTGGTTCTGCGCCTGAAATTCAGAGAAAAAAACATCTTCTTGCGTTGAGTTGTTGATACATTTCGCAAAAGTGAAATATCCATGATACTTTATGAAATGTCAGTTTTATTGCAATGGGTGGAAATCTTTTGTGGATAGTGGAATCGAGGAGAAGATCTTTGTACGTAATAGATCCATGAATTTGGCGTCGCAGGTAGATGAGATGATAAATGAGGCTTTGGCACGCTGTCTCCATGGGCAGTGAGTACTGACACTGTTATATTACACTTTGTAATATGTGGATCTGTGGGATTATTTGGCACAGAAGGCTATCGAGGCCAAGTCAGTGGATAAGTCAGTGGTTTTTTTTATTGTATTATATGTATGACTGCTGCAATTTCGTTCAGACTTCGGTCTGAATGACAATAAAGGCTATCTAATCTAATATATTTAAGGCAGAGATAGATAGATTCTTCATTAGTACAGGTGTCAGAGGTTATGTAGAGACAGCAGGAGAATGGGGTTAGGAGGGAGAGATAGATCAGCCGGGATTGAGCGGCGTAGACTTGATGGAGCCACTGGCCTAATCCTGCTCCAATCACATGACCTTATGATCGTATAAAGCTTAGATGGGCTATCTCCCTCCGTCAGTATGATGGAGTTGGGCAGTAGAAGCTGTTTCAGTGATGTACGACTTTACGACTCTTGGCACTGTCTGACGTGGTTCCATCAGTTGCTGTGTATGTTGTATTATAGTGTTCATATAGGGCGCCACATTTCAGCAAAGCTGCAATGGACTGGAATAGCGGCTGGAGTCAAGGATGTTCATGAGATCATTTAATAGAGAACCCGGCTTCAGTGGTCTGGACATGTTGCCCTAGTTCTGCCCTATAATTCTGCCCTAGTTTTGTGAACTACAGAGTGTGCAATACAGAGGCTGGAAGATGCACTAGTATGTTCACCGCTCGACTGAGAAAAGGTGAGAGGGGGGGGGGGGGGGGGGGGGGGTCGGGAACTCCACCCCTGACCCAACGACCCAACTTGACCAAAATCCATTTTACCACATTTCACCGTTCTTCATTATTATTCGATTGGTTGGCATCCATCTCGGATACTCTCGGAGGCGGGCTTCACGTGGACCGGGCCAACTGCGGCCAACTTCTTGCGAGGCACCTGGTCTTGCCACCGTTGTCTACTGAAGCAACGAGACGCAAAATAGCACTTAGTGTTTTCCTTCATATTCACGAAGTGCAGTAGTGGCAATGTGACGCACCACATTACGGAAAGTAAATACGGAAACATTGAGAGAAATGACCCCAACATTATTCATGGATGAATCTGTTCCGTCTGCCTGCAGTTCCCTTGTTGTCCACCTGATGTCACCATAATTGAAAAGTTTGAAATTGCACAGGAACTAGGAATTATTCCCCTGGGATTGGATCAGTGCTTCATTGTTTGAGGAGTCGAGAAAGAACCTCGAGCAGCTCGCTTCAGGCAGGCATGTGCCGTGAATAATTACTCAAGGTAGGCAGTCAGTCGACTTTAATAAAAAATCTTAAACCGCGCATGCGCAGATTGTTCTCCTCTCCGTAAAAATAAAAATAAGTAACAATTCAATTTGCCCAAGGCTTCTAAATCTCCTTCATTCTGAATTACTGAATGGGTGGAAGGTGACAGCAGGTGGTGGGAAAATCGGGCGCACAAGTTGAATCAGTTGTGGTCTTATTGAATGACAATACTTGTTCAAGGGACCAATTGGGGGGAGAGTTCCTTTCACAGCGTCTGTGCCAGGGGTAAAGTTGCGGAAAGGGCAGGAGCGTTGAGAAGGAGGGGGTCGGGGATGATGCCAGTAACTCACTCGTGCTGAGCCACTGTAGAGCCTTCAACTCCCTCTACTCCCCTTTTCCTCCCCACTTCCCCACTTTACCTCCCCTCCTCACTATTCCCTCTCCCATTCCCCCTTCCCCTCCCCTTCTTCTCCCTCCCCTTCCACTGCCTCTTATACCTTACCTCTGTCCTTCCCTCACCCCATCCCTCTGCTTCTCCCCTTTCATCTCCCCACTCTTGCCCCTCCTTGCTGCCCCTCCCCTCCCCCCTCTCCACCCCTCCCCCTCCCTTCCCCTTCCCCCATCCCTTCACCATCTCCCTCCCACCAGTCCTGCCCGTCTCTCCCTCTCCCCAGTCTCCACCTGCCTCTCCACATTCCCTTCTCCCTTCCCCATTTCTCCCCCCACCTTCCTCTCTCCCCCTCACTTCCCCGCTCCCCTCCCTCTTCCTCTCCCCTCGCCCCCCCTCCCTCGCCCACTCACTCTGGCACTCCCACTGACTATCCTCCTCCCTCTCCCCTCCCCCCTTCCCCCTCCCTTCCCATTTCCTCTCCCACCTTTCCTATCCCCTTCCCATTCCTCTCCCTCATCACCCCCTATCCCTCAACCTCTTCCCCTTTCTCTCCTACTCCCCCTCACTAACTTCCCTCACCCACCCCATCAGCCCCTCCCACTCCCCCTGCCCCTCCCACTCCCCTGCCCCCCCCCACTGCCCTTGCCCCTCCCCACACCCCATTGCCCCTCCCACCCCCTTGCCCCTCCCACTCCCCTGGCCCCTCCCACTCCCCTTCCCCTCGGACCCCTGGCCCCTCCCACTCCACCCTGCCCCTCCCACTCCCTCTTGCCCCTCCCACTCCCCCTTGCCCCTCCCACGCCCCCTTGCCCCTCCCACCCCCTTGCCCCTCCCACTCCCCTGGCCCCTCCCACTCCCCCTTCCCCCCCACCCCTGGGCCCTCCCACTCCCCCTGCCCCTCCCACTTCACCACCCCACACTCTCCCCTTTGTGCTGCCTCTCCCCGTCACTCTCTCATGGAAACATCAACTGAACCAGCCATCTGTAACAGAGAATTCCACAGCTTCACAACTCTCTGGCTGAAAAGATTCTTCCTCATCTCACTCCTAAATGGCCTGCCCCTTATTCTTAAACTGTGACCCCTCTTTCTGGCCTCCCCCAACATCGGGAACATTTTTCCCTGCATCTAGCCTGTCCAAACTCATAAGAATTTTATATGTTTCCACAAGATTCCCTCACATCCTTCTAATTTCCTGTGAATATGAGCCCAGTCGGTCGATTCTTTTAACATATTTCCGTTCTGCCATGCCGGGAATGAACCTGGTGAATCTACGCTGCACTCTGCCAATAGCAAGAATTGCTACGTTAGGAATTGTCCTTCATTAGACTCCTATCTATCAACTGTAGCTCTGCCTTCAACACCATAATCCCATCCAAACTCATCTCCAAACTGCTGGACCTAGGAATCAGCCCACCCTCTGCCACTGGATCTGCAACTTTCTGACCCTTCCAATCGGTGACGATAGGTGACAGCATCTCATCCACAATAATCATCAACACTAGCGCCCTGCAAGGATGCGTTCTCAGTCCTCTAATACACTCCCTATACACATGGCACCAAGGCCCAATGTGGCTCTAATTCCATCTACAAGTCTGCAAACGACAGCACTGTGGTGGGATGAATCACAACCAATAAGGAGATGGAGTACAGAAAGGATGTCAAAAGGTCATAAGGGCATGTGATAGCAGTAGAATTAGGCCATTCGGCCCATGGTCGACTCCGCCATTCAATCATGGCTGATCCATCTCTTCCTTGTAACCCTATCCTCCTGCCTTCTCCCCATAATGTCTGGCACCTGTACAAATCAACAATCTATCTTTCTACCCAGTGACGGAAATCGCGATCAAAATATGGAGGGGACCGGGGTACAGGGGAGACACAAATTCTTGACGGCCACGAGCGCATGCGCTCACTCACTCACACACACACACGTGAGGCTTCGAAGGCTTCTGCCGTGAGCCCTGTGAACGGTAATTACAGCTCCATCCAGCTCTAAACCCAGTTCAACTTTGCCTGTCTCACCGTGTTAACCTACAGCCCTGCCTGGATTGACGGAAAACCAGTCCGGAGCCGTGGAGCTAGCGCTGCTTCTCTGCACTGGCTGTAGGCCTGGGCCGTATTTCCCTTAAGTCCAGGTAGGGCTGTAGGTTAACCCGGCGGGAGAGGCAGAGTTGAGCTGGGTTTAGCGCTGCTTCTCTGCGCTGGCTGTGGGCCTGGGGGAAATGCTCCTGTCTGACTCCCGATGTCTCTGGCCGCTCGGGTGGGGACGGGGATGGTCCAGTGGCGTTTCGGCATCGATTGCAGAGCCGGATAGCCGACCGGGATCACTGCTGGCTGCGGATGAGGCACAGGTCTGTGTCCAGGGCTGCCGTTGTGACCCTATGACCTGGGGACATCTCCCTCATCCAATGACTGCACTCTATCCTCAGTCCCACACCCTACTTCCGTCTCTGACCGACACCTTCCTCCTCCAATCATCGCGCTGAATCATCATGTCCCGTCCCCATTGCCTTCTGATCGACGTCTCTCTCGTCCAATCGACGCCCTCGATCAGCAGTCCCACCCCCAGTCTCGCGGAAAGCGGAGATTTCACCGGGTTTTAAAATCCAGATTACAAATTGGGGGGGGGGGGGTAACTCGTGCCCCACCTCGCAAAACAGAGGAATTCTGGGATTTCCGCCACTGTCTCTACAGTAAAAATATCCACTGACGTCTCCATAGCCTTCAGTGGGAAAGTATTCCCTAAATTCACCACCTTCTGACTAAAGATATTTCTCCTCATCTTCTTCCAAAAAAGTACTTAATTTTATTTTGAGGCTGTGACCTCTAGTCCTAGACTTTCCCACTAGTGGAAACATCCTCTCCACGTCTACTCTATCCAAGCCTTTCTCTATGCTGTACGTTTCAATGAGGTCCCCCCTCATTCTTCTAAACTCCAGCGAGTACAGGCCCAGTGCCGTCAAACTGGGAGACAAATCCTTCAATAAGACTGAAGAAGGGTTTCGGCCCGAAACGTTGCCTATTTCCTTCGCTCCATAGATGCTGCTGCACCCGCTGAGTGCACTTCTCCAGTTTTTTTGTGTACCTTCCATTAGACTTGTGGATGAATTGATTCATCGTCAGCAGTGAGTTTAATTTACTGGCACAAGGAGAGAAGTGTCACAGTGAAGGGCTGTGACCCCAACTCTAACATTAAGTTGCTGCAGCAGGGCATTTATACACCAAACAGATAGATTATTAAGTAAGTACAAGGGTGAGGTAGATTGATATGTAAATTACAGAATCTATACTTTACACTACACAAAGGTTGAGACTTCTTGGCTCCGTATATAACCAGGTACAGAAGAGAAGGATAATTAATATGTTAATAATTCTGGCACTAGATCACAACCTGGCCCAATGGGATACATGGGTAATGAAGGTCCATGTGCTCAGTAGTGGTTTCTGAATGGCTGGTGGTTTCTGAGTACCACAATGTTAACTGAAGGTTGGCATCTTTGCAGTTTCGCACGTACTTGTGGCACAAGGCAATGGAGCACAAACTGGCATCTTTAAACGTGCGCAGTATGAAGAACACTGTGTGATGTGTAAACATCTTACAGTACGTGGCCAAGTTCAAGGCAGATGTGACTTTTCTCCAGGAGTGCGGGCTGCCACACCTCCGCTGCTATCGTAGGTGGTCGCGATGGTGGCCCCACTGACTGTCGGTGTGGTCGGGAGGCAATGACTGTCGTGATTCAGGCCTGGGGATCTTGCTGCGGGGAGGGAACTTCGCCATCACTGAGGTCAGGGAGGTGGTTGGGGGGCGTCTCCTGGTGGTGGATGTTATGTACCGTGGTTCTCTGCTCCGGCTGATTAATGTATATGCCCCACCCATGCGGAGCGAGCGGCTGGCCGTTCTCCAGCAGCTCCCAGTGTTGTTGGCCATGTCCCGGCAGCTCGTTCTGGCCGGTGACTTCAACTGCAACATTGATGCGGCTGGACGATCCGACAAGCTCGGCTCTTTACCTCTGAATCCTCCAAGATCATCTTCCGATCCAGGGTCCGCCATGTGGAGCAGGATGAGACGTGCTCACGTTTCTTCTTCCATAAAGTTCACAGGCTCTGTGATCAACAGTCTTAGGGAGGAGGATGGCTCAGTAGCATCCTCGCAGACAGACAGACATGTTGAGGATCTGCAAATCCTTTTACACGGATTTGTATGACAGAAAGGCCACCGCCTCCCAGAACTTCCTGTCCTCTATCACGGAGGTGTTGGAGGACAGCAAGAGGGAGAGTCTGGACCAACCACTGACCCTAGAGGAGCTGACTGGCTCCATCCGCTCCTTTGACTCAAGTAAAACTCCCAGAAGCGATGGCTTACCGGCCAAGTTGTATTCGGCTCTGTGGGACTGGGTGGGCCCGGACCTGCTGTAAGTGTGCAACGACATGCTTCTAGCCGGCAGCATGTCAGACTCTATGAGAAGGGCAGCATCACCCTAATCTACAAGCAGAAGGGGGAGATGAAGGATATAAAGAATTGGAGACTCATAACATTGTTGAATGTAGATTACAAGATCCGGTCTAAGGCCATCACCAACAGCCTAGAGCTGCTGAGAGATACCATCGCCTACGTGCAGGACAGACGGGTGGATGCCTGCCTAGTCAGCTTGGACCAGGAGAAGGCCTTCGACAGGATATCGTACACGTACATGAGGGACATGCTCTCCAAAATGGGTTTTGGGGAGGGAATCCGAAATTGGATCAAACTGCTCTACACCAATATCAGTAGTGCAGTCCAAATCAATGGGTGGGAATCAGACAGTTTCCCTGTAAGGTCTGGAGTCAGGCAGGGTTGCCCTCTCTCTCCTGTCTTGTTTGTCTGCTGTATTGAACCTTTGGCCGAGCCCATCAGGAAGGATGCGAGCATAAGAGGAGTGACATTGCCAGGCAGTGGAGGCATTCAAGTAAAGACCTCCCTGTACATGGACGATGTCGCCGTCTTCTGCTCAGATCCAAGGTCGGTCCGCAGATTGATCAGCATCTGCGACCAGTTTGAGTCGGCCACGGGAGCCAGGGTGAACCGCAGGAAGAGCGAGGCCATGCTCTTTGGCAACTGGCCCGACCGATCTTCCGTCCCCTTCACCATCAAGCCTGACTTCTTGAAGGTGCTGGGGATCTGGTTCGGGGGGGCTGAGGCGAGTAACAAGAATTGGCTGGAGCGGATAGCCAAGGTGGGGAAGAAGCTGGAGCTGTGGAGGCAACGCTCCCTCTCCATAACCGGGGAAAAATCTGGTCATCAGGTGTGAGGTGCTCTCGGGGTTGCTGTACTTGGCACAAGTGTGGCCTGTCCCTCCCTCCTACGCCACGGGGATCACCCGGGCCGTCTTCCAGTTCATCTGGGGGTCGAGGATGGACCGGGTGCGAGGGTCACAATGTACAAGTCGGCAGACAACGGGGGTAAAAGCGTGCCCAACGTCACCGTCACCCTGATGGCCACCTTTGTGTGTGGCTGCATCAGGCGGAGTGTAGAGCCAAGGCACGTGGGCACTAAGTGTCACTACCTGCTGAGGTTCTACCTGTCCCCGGTGTTGCGAAGGATGGGCCTGGCGCAGATGCCACGCAATGTGCCAGTCAGCTGGACATTGCCGCCCCATCTGTCATCTGTGGAAAGGTTCTTCCGGACCAACACCTTTGACCACAAGTCCATTGGGCAGTGGTCAGCATGGAACATCCTGCAGGCACTGCAGGGAAAGGACTCGATGGATCCGGTGGCGTGGTTCTCAGAGCAGACTGCCCAGCTTGTCTGGCAAAATGCCTCATCGCCAGAAATCACCAACAAGCACCAAGACCTGGCTTGGCTGGCGGTGAGGGGAGCCCTCTCAGTCAGATCCTTCCTGCACCGTCGGAACCTCACTACCAGCTCACGCTGCCCTCGGGACGGCTGCTATGGAGAGACGGTTGCCCACCCCCTTGCAGAATGTGGATTTGCAAAGAGAGTCTGGAGAGGTATGCAAGGGTCCCTGGAACGATTTATCTCGAACAGCTCCGTCACAGAGGACTCTGTGATTTACGGACTGTTCCCAGGGACACATTCAGAGACTGACATCGAGTGCTGCTCGAGGGTCATCAACTCGGTGAAAGACGCTCTTTGATCTGCCCAAGCGTTGTTCACCACCCAGCAGAGCGAGATGTCCATCAGGGAATGTTGCCGACTGGCCCACTGCAGACTGCAGGAGTACGTGCTGAGGGACTCGCTGAAGCTCGGTGCAGCCAACGTCAAGGCTCGGTGGGGGAGGACCACAGTCTAGGGTCCTTCTGTTGCTGGACATGGGGGGCAGGGTGTGGTGGAGACGCCCCTCAAAAACAAGGGAAGGGTTTCCACGCCAGGGGTCCACATGAGCGGCAAGGGTGGGGGATAAATTTGTGTAATTTGAGCAATGTATGTAGACTGTATTGAATATTTTGTTTAGCCTCCGACAATGTCGGATGAATTTTTTGCACGGTTCATGTATTGTATATATTTATTACCTAAATAAGTCTATTTTGAAATTATAAAAAAGTAACGGAACACAAAGGTGAGGGGACAATGTGTTAGGGGCATGTGTGTCAGGGCTGCGTAGTGGAGATAGCAATGGGCATTGGAACTCGCTGCAGAACCCAAGAGATGCAGCAGAGGGCGCAGCACGGTTGGAAATGGTCTTGTAACATGGAAGGAGCTCGCTGGTGACTTTATTAAATGTATTTAATAAATAAAGCACCTTCCACACATCCATTATACCATTATACAGCAATGATGTTAAGGTTCATGCCATTAATTGGATATATTGCAGTTATATTTGACCTCCTAAATTGCAACATTTCACACTTGCTCAGAATGAACTCCATCTGCTATTTCCCCCCCACGCCCCCATTTCTGATCCTGATCAAAGTGGTACTGTATACTGAGACAGACTCCCTCGCATTCCACAAGCCCAGTGAACAAGTACTTCAGTTCTGTCATTAAGGAAGGCAGAAATACTAGGGACCAAGGATCTAGCAGGAGAGAGGAACTGAAAGAAATCCACATTCGGCAGGAAATGGTGTTAGGTAAACTGTTGAGATTGAAGGCCGATAAACCTTCAAGGCCTGATGGTCTGCATCCCAGAGTACTCGAGGTGGCCCTAGATATCGTGGTTATCTCCAGATAGCTTCCAGCACCAAAAACTGGAAGCAATCCTGAGCTAACCACCTTGGAGGTCCTGCTTTTCAGCTTTCTTCCGAGCTCTCTGAAGTCACGGTGTAGAATCTGTTTCCTCTTCTTCCCAACGTCATTTCTGCCGACATGCACTACCACGTCCGGCTGCTCACCTTCACCCTTGAGGATGCCCTGCAATCGTTCCGTGACATCCTGGATCCTGGTACCATGGAGGCAACACACCATCCTTGAATCCCGCCTGTTCCCGCAGAAACCCCTGTACCTCTCACGATGGAGTCCCCGACCACCACGCCTCTGTCTCTTCGGCCACGCCACGTTTGGACTCGCCGATAGTAGGGAGAGAGAGGGTGCAGGTGTGTGGGGAAAGAGAGGGTGTGCGGAGAGAGAGGGTGGGAGAAGTTTGGGGAAAGAGGGAGAGGACTGGGGGATGAGAGGATGCATATCCTTCCTCCAATATGGTGCACAAAATTGCTCAAATGGTGATGGGGACTTTGCTGTTTCTGCGGCCATGGGCCAGACGACAGGGGGGTATGTTGCCTCTCTGTTGCTAGATCTGAGCGAGCACAGGACATTGGGTACTTTTCATAATGGCAGGCAGTGACTTGCGGAATGTCGCCAGGCTCAGAGCTGGGACCCGTTATTGACAATAGATATTAGCAATTAAGACAAAGGAATTAAATGTAACATTTCCAAGGTTGTGGATGACACAAAGCTGGGTGGCAGTGTGAGCTGTGAGGCTGCAGGTTGACCGATAAGTTGGGTGAGTGGGCAGATGCATGGAAGATTCGGTGTAATGTGGATAAATGTGAGGTGACATTTCAGGTCGAGACCCTTCTTCAGACCAAATTTACGATGTTTAGAGGGATATGGGCCAATCGAGGGCAGGTGTGAGATGGGGCATGTTGGTTGGCATGGGCAAGTTGGGCCGAAGGGCCCTTTTCATGCTGTGTTATTCTGTGAATTATCTTGACCCCCCCCACATAGGGAGTCATAGACTCATAGGGTGATACAGTGTGGAAACAGGCCCTTTGGCCCAACTTGCTTGCACCGGCCAACATGTCCCAGCTACACTAGTCCCACCTGCCTGCACTTGGTCCATATCCCTCCAAACTTGTCCTATCCATGTACCTGTCCAACTCTTTCTTAAACGTTGGGATAGTTCCAGCCTCAACTACCTCCTCTGGCAGCTTATTCCATACACCCACCACCCTTTGTGTGGAAAAGTTACCCCGCAGATTCCTATTAAATCTTTTCCCCTTCACCTTGAACCTCTGTCCTCTGGTCCTCGATTCCCCTATTCTGGGCATCTACCCGATCTATTCCTCTCATGATTTTATACACCTCTATAAGATCTTCCCTCATCCTCCTACACTCCAAGGAATAGAGACCCAGCCTACTCAACCTCTCCCTATAGCTCACACCCTCTTGAAATGGCAACATCCTCATACATCGTTGAATCCTTCCAAGCTTGACAATATCTTTCCTATACCATGATGCCCAATATTGAACACAATATTCTAAATGCGGTCTCACCAACGTCTTATACAACTGCAACATGACCTCCCAACTTCTATACTCAATATTCTGACTGATGAAGGCCAATGTGCTAAAAGCCTTTTTGAACATTCTATCTATGTTCCTGTCATGCCACTTTCAGGGAACCATGCACCTGTCCTCCTAGATCCCTCTGCTCTACAACACTACCCAGAGGTCTACCATTTACTGTGTAGGTCCTGCCCTTGGTCAATGTCCCAAAATGCAACACCTCACACTTCTCTGTATTAAATTCCATCAACCATTCCTCCGCCCACCTGGCCAATCGATCCAGATCCTGCTGCAATCGTTCACAACCATCTTCACTATCTGCAAAACCACTCATTTTTGTATCATCAGCAAACTTGCCCTGTATGTTCTCATCCAAATCATTGATGTAGATGACAAACAGTAATGGGCCCAGCACCGAACCCCGAGACACACCACTAGTCACAGGCCTCCAGTCTGAGAAGCAACCTTCCACCATCACCCTCTGCTTCCTTCCATGAAGCCAATATGTTATCCATTCAGCTATCTCTCCTTGGATCCCATGCAATCTAACCATCCAGAGCTGCCTACAATGTAGAACCTTGTAGAATGTCGTACAGAAATCCATGTACACAACATTTATAGCTCTGCCCTCATCAACGTTTTTTGTCACGTTCAAAAAACTCAATCAGATTTGTGAGACACGACCTCCCACGTATAAAACCATGTTGACTATCCCCAATCAGCCCTTGCCCATCCAAATGCCTGTATAACCAATCCCTCAGTAACTTTCCAACTACAGATATTAAGCTCACCAGCCTATAGTCCCCAGCATTATCCCTGCATCCCTTCTTGAAAAGAGGCACAACATTTGCCACCCTCCAGTCTTCCAGCCCCTCTCTTGTATTTAAGGACGACTCACAAATTTCAACCTGGGCTCCCGCCATTTCCTCTCTAGTTTCCCACAAGTCACCAAAGTAGTCCAAGGGGAAAGGTGAGGTCAACCCCAGCCCCTCGAGCAGCGACCAAAAGCCCTGTCAAGGTGAGCGGTAGTTTCAAGAACAAACAGTTCATATCGAGCGATGCTAGTTTGTCAGGCAGTGAGGTGATTCTTTCCCCTCCCCTCCCCTCCCCTCCCCTCTGCCCCATAGACACACAACACAGGCTCCAAAAATAATCTCCTTTATTGCAGAACTCAAACCCAATAAATAATAACATTTCCCCCACACCCTAACTCCCGCTCCACCCGTGTCCGTCTCTCTCTTCCCCCTCCTCTCCTTCCCCATCCCGTGTGTCCCTGTCTCTCTCCCCCTCACTCCCTCCTGTGTCTCCATCTCTCCTGTTATCTTTCCCACTTTTTCTTCTCCTTCTCTCTCTCCCGCTCTCTCCCCCCCCCCTTCACTGTGGGACAAAGGGCCTGTACTATACAGTTTTGTGTTCCTGACCCGTCTCTCTCTCTCTCTGTCTCTGCACAGCACTCAGAGAAAGCCGGCAGCACGCTCGGAATCTAGCTCTGGCTAAACTCCACGGGTGGAGAGCGAGGAGGGGGGAGGACCAGAGGAGGAGGGTGAGAGGTGGGGGCATCATATACCTCTCATCGCCAAAAGGAATAAAGGAATCATATTTATAGAAACTCCCGGTCTGGGTCTGATTCTGCATTCCCCTCCTACGAAGGTAAGACACTACATGGGCTGTCCCACTGTGGCAACCTAATCCGCGCGTTAAGAAGAGTGGCTTCGACCTTCAAGCTCAAGGGCACTCGCCCGGAAAACCTCGAGCTGGATCGACCACACGCACACACACACACACACACACGCACACACATGCACGCACGGGCACACACACACACACACGCACACACGAACATGCATGCACGGGCACACATGCACGCACGGGCACACACACACACACGCACGAACATGCACGCACGGGCACACATGCACGCTCTCGCTCTGTCTTTCCCACACACTCTCTCTCACACACACGCACACTTACACTCTGACACACACACACTTTTTCTCTGTGAGACTCACACACAGGGGGAGTGTGGATGTACAGGGGCATCTCTATGCATTCTGCCCTTCCTGTCTCTCCTGGTGCAGGTGTAGGTGGGCGAGGTGAAACCGCTCTTCCAGCTGGGCGGTGAGGCGACGCAGGGCGCGGATGGAGAGGACGATCTCGGTGACGATGAATGCGAGGTACAGGAGCCCCGTCGCCCACTCCACGGGCAGCATGATGAGGTGTGGGTTGCAGAGGTGGAAGAGCAACATCGGAGCCTGCAGCAGCAGAGAGAGCAGCCAGGAGCCTGCCAGGGCAGGGACCTGCGGAGAGGGGGGGGGGGGGGGGAGAGGCTGGGTCTCTATTCCATGGGGCGCAGGAGGATGAGGGGTGACCGTATAGAGGTGGATAAAAGTGGAGAGAGAGAGGAAGGGGGAGAGAGAGAAGGGGGAGCGAGAGGGGAGCAGAGAGTGAGGGGCAGAGAGAGAGGGGCAGAGAGAGAGGGGCAGAGAGAGAGAGAGAGAGGGGGATCCTTTCTCCCATATCCCCCCTCTCCCCATCCACCTCTACCCTCTTCTCTCTCTCTGTACCTCCCTCTCTCTCTACTCCTACCCCTCCCCCTCTCTTTATCCATCTCTGTGCAGTGCTGGAGGGGAGAGAGGGGGAGAGAGGGGTGGGCGAGAGAGGGAGGGGGAGAGAGGGGAGAGAGGGGAGGGGGAGAGAGGGAGAGAGGGGGGGCAGAGAGGGGGGGGGGGGGCAGAGAGGGGGGCAGAGAGGGGAGAGGGGGGGGGGGGGAGCGAGGGTGCAAGCGAGAGGGGGGGAACGAGGGAGAGGGAGGAGAGGGGGAAGATGGGGGGAGAGAGAGAGAAAGGTAGTCGGTGATGGGGAGAGCAGTGTGGCGCTCCCAGCCATCCCCCTCCCCCCACGATGCGGCACACCCCTCTCTCCTCCTCACCTTCTCCTGTAGATTCCCCAGGTACCCGAGATACAATCTTGCAACTTCAACCAAGGTCATGACCACAGTGAGTGCGGTGAGCGTAATCCTGTAGTAGGTACTGAGGTAGAAGTACTGAAGGGGGAAAGACAGGCGGGAGGAGGAGAGAGAGAGAGGGAGAGGGGGAGAGAGGGAGAGAGAGGGGAGGGAGGGAGAGAGAGGGAGAGAGAGAGAGAGAGAGAGAGAGAGAGAGAGGGAGGGGGGAGAGAGAGGGGGGGAGAGGGAGAGAGAGGAGAGAGAGAGAGAGAGAGAGAGAGAGAGAGAGAGAGAGGGAGAGGGAGGGAGAGGGGAGGGAGAGGGAGAGAGAGGGGGGGGGGGGAGAGAGAGGGAGAGGGGGAGAGAGAGGGAGGGGGAGAGAGGGAGGGGGGGAGAGAGGGGGGAGAAAGAGAGGGAGGGAGAGGAAAGAGAGGGAGGGAGAGAGAAGAGAGGGGAGGGGAAAGAGAGGGAGGGGAAAGAGAGAGGGAGGGGAAAGAGAGGGAGGGGAAAGAGAGGGAGGGGAAAGAGAGGGAGGGGAAAGAGAGGGAGGGGAAAGAGAGGGAGGGGAAAGAGAGGGAGGGGAAAGAGAGGGAGGGGAAAGAGAGGGAGGGAGAGAGAGGGAGAGAGTCAGAGTTTTATCTAATTTAATTCCAACCTATTGGAACAGTTGTTTTAGAAGTCAGTTTACTTTGAGAATCACAGTGATACAGAACGGACAGAGGCCCTTCGGCCCAACATGCCCACACCGCCCAAGCATGCCCCATACCCACATTTGGCCCATATCCCTCTAAACCATGTACCTGTCTAAATGTATCTTAAAGGTTGGGATCGTACCTTCCTCAACTACCTGCTGTGGCAGTTTGTTCCATACACCCACCACCCTCTGTGTGGAAAGGTTGCTCCTCAGATTGCTATTCCATCTTTCTCCCCTCACCTTTTAGAGTATTACAGTTCAGTTTTGGTGTCGTTAAGCTGGAAAAGGGTGCAGAGATTTGCGAGAATGTTGCCAGGACTCGAGGGGCTTGAGCTGCATGGAGTGGTTGGGGCAGGCTAGGACTTTATTCCTTGGAGCACAGGAGGATGAGGATGATCTTTTAGAGGTGTATGAACATAACTAAACAAAAAAGGAACCCCTCCAGATTCAGGACAGTTTTTCCAGCTGTTATCTGGTAACTGAACTGGCCTCTCACCAACTAGAGAGTGATCCTGACCTCCCGTCCACCACAATAGAGACCCTCGGACTATCTTTACTCAGCATTTACCTTGCACTGAACGTTATTCCCTTCATCCTGTATATGTACATTGTGTATGGCTCGATTGTAATCATGTATAGTCTTTCCACTTATAACATGCAACAAAAAAGCTTTTCACTGTACCTCGTTACACAACCCCTTGTCTCTAAACAAACAAACTCAGGCACTATTGAAGAAGAGTCCCGACCCGAAACGTCACCTATTCAAGTGATATGTGTAGGAAGCAGCAGCAGTAGCTGGTTTAAACCAAGAATAGACACAAAATGCTAGAGTAACTCAACGGGATGGCGGTGGAGAAGAGGGAGTTTGTGGCTTTGCTGCTGAGGGGCGGCTTGAGACCGTTCTACAGTCGGTGAGCAGCCTTGTGAGGGAAGTGTCTCGTGAGAAAAGTGTGAGTCTTTGGCTCGAGAGTCTTCAGTGAGGAGGCTGAGGAGTGGAGACTGCGTGAACAGTTGAAGAGGATGGGACGCAGTGAAGATATGACGGGTAAAGTAAGTAAGTTTATTGGCCAAGTATTCACATACAAGGAATTTGCCTTGGTGCTCCGCACACAAGTAACAACATGACATACAGTGACAGTTACGAATGACTCAGAAAACACTAAACATTAATAATAACACAACATTAATGATAAAACACCATTGATCAAGCATGTGAACCAACAAAATACAAGATCAAAATACAAGGGAGGCTACAGATTTTTGGCTGTTGAGTAGAGCTACTACTCGTGGATAAAAACAGTTTTTATGTCTGGCTGTGGCAGCTTTGACAATCTGGAGTCACCTTCTAGAGGGAATTGATTCAAAGAGTTTTTGGCCAGGGTGAGAGGGGTCAGAGAAGATCTTTCCCACTCGCTTCCTGGACCTTGCAGTGTACAGTTCATTAATAGAGGGAAGGTTGTAGCCAATAACCTTCTCTGCTGATCGGACGATTCAGTGCGATTCAGTGTGAGGCTTGCAGGATGTGGGAGCTCAGGGACACTGCTGGTGCCTCTGGCTGCTACAACTGTGGAAACTGTGTCCATGTTTAGCTACTGAAGGACCGTGTTGGGGCACTGGAGAGGCAACTTGATGACTTCAGGATCATCCGGGAAAATGCGAGTTTCCTGGACAGGACCTCCAGCGCGATAGTTACACCGAAGATGCTCGAATAGAGAAAGGGGGTAACAATGAGGAAGGGGAGGGAGATTGTAGTATAGGAAACCCCGGGGGATGTACAGGTTCGCCCTCTTGGAAGCTGTTGGGACAGAAGGCACTGCCATTCTGAGCAGCAGACAGGTCTGCGAATCAAAAGGTCATGCTGAGGCAAAGCCGAAGAGACAGACATCAGGCAGAGCCGTGGTAGTCGGGGACTCCATCGTGAGAGGTACAGGGGTTTCTGTGTCAACAGGCGGGAGTCAAGGGTGGTGTGTTGCCTCCCTGGTGCCAGGATCCAGGACATCACGGACCAATTGCAGGGCATCCTCAAGGGTGAAGGTGAGCAGCCGGAAGTGGTAGTGCATGTCGGCACAAATGACGTCAGGAAGAAGAAGAAAGATATTCTGCAGCTTGACTAGAGAGCTTGGAAGAAGGCTGAAAAACAAGTTGTCCAGGGTGGTTATCTCTGTTTTACTTCCAGTTCTTCATGCAGGTGAGGCCAGGAACAGGGAGATAGAGGCCACTAGTACATCTTCCTGATGTACTAGTGGCCAGAGGATCTAGGGTGACGAAGGAACTGAAAGAAATCTACATTAGGCAGGAAATGGTGTTGGGTAGACTGATGGGACTGAAGGCTGATAAATCTCCAGGGCCTGATGGTCTGCATAGAAACATAGAACATAGGTGCAGGAGTAGGCCATTCGGCCTCCCAGGTTACCTAATGTTATTCCATATTTTAAGAAAGGCGGGAGAGAGAAAACGTGGAATTATAGACCAGTTAGCCTGACATCGGTAGTGGAGAAGATGTTGGAGTCAATCATAAAAGATGAAATAGCCGCACATTTGGATAGCAGTAACAGGATCGGTCCGTCAGCATGGATTTACAAAGGACAAATCATGCTTGACTAATCTTCTGGAATTTTTTGAAGATGTAACTAGGAAAATGGTCAAGGGAGAGCCAGTGGATGTAATGTACATGGACTTTCAGAAAGCATTTGATAAGGCCCCACATAGGAGATTAGTGGGCAGAATTACAACACATGGTATTGGGGGTAGAGTGCTGACATGGATAGAGAAGTGGTTCGCAGACAGAAAACAAATAGTAGGGATTAACGGGTCCCTTTCAGAATGGCAGGCAGTGACTAGTGGGGTACTGCAAGGCTCAGTGCTGAGACTGCAGTTATTTACAATATACATCAATGATTTAGATGAAGGGATTCAAAGTAACATTCTTGGTTCTTGGTTTCTTGGTCCTCCAAAATATTCCAAATGGAATTTAAACTGGAGGTGATAACATTAACAAATTTGCAGATGACACAAAGCTGGGCGGCAGTGTGAACTGTGAGAAGGATGCTATGAGAATGCAGGGTGACTTGGACAGGTTGGGTGAGTGGGCAGATGCATGGCCGATACCATTTAATGTGGATAAATGTGAGGTTATCCACTTTGGAGGCAAAACAGGAAGGCAGATTATCTGAATGGTTTCAGGTTGGGAAAAGGGGAAGTACAATGGGATCTGGGGGTACTTGTTCATCGATCACAGTTTTGTGTTAAGTCAATGAAAAAGCAACAAGATGCTTATTCCCGAGTGTGAAAATGGCCATAACCTTTTTAATACTGAAGATATGAAAGTGAATTAGGTGTCAAATTAAACTTATTTTTATGCTTTATTTTTATGCTAAATTACAGACTACATTTTTTAAATCTCAAAATTTGGTAAAATTGCTACTATTCCTTCTCTCCAGAGATGCTGCCTGTCCCGCTGAGTTACTCCAGCACTCTGTCTCAACATTGGTCTCAAGCAGCGTCTGCAGTTCGTTCCAACTCACCTTCAACTCCAGCATAACGATGTGGCAGGCCCACCAGAAGGGGAAAAAGTAGCAGTTAAAGTACAGAAACATTTGTAGCGCAAGACTGGACACGACCGTCTGACCTGGGGGAGAGAGACAAAAAATAACTCTCCCTGCCTCTGTAACGCGTTAACCCCTCACCCCCTCTCCCTCCGGCCCCCACACCCCTCACCCTCCGGCCCCCCCCACCCACTCCCTCCGGCCCCCCCCCCCCCAAACCCCCCACCCCTCTCCCTCCGGCCCCTACATCCCTCTCCCTCCGGCCCCCCCACACCACCTCTCCCTCCGGCCCCCCCCACCCCTCTCCCTCCCTCCCCCCCCACCCCTCTCCCTCCTCCGCCCCCCCCACCCCTCTCCCCGTCACTGTAACTCCCCCCCCTCCTTTCTGTCCTGTCCTGTCCTGTCCCCTCCCCCTCTCCCTTCCTATCCTATATCTCTCTGTCCACTAAAATCCCTCCCTCCCTCCTACCCCTCTTGCCCCAGCCCCCCCTCACCCTCACCAGGGTAACATTCCATCCCGGGGTTTCCCTCCATAGCAACCGAGGGGCCCTCTGTCGCCAGGACGCCTCCTGACGCAGCCCCGCCCCGCCCCGTGACATCAGCACGTAGCCCCGCCCCGCCCCGTGACATCAGCAAGTAGCCCCACCCCGCACGTGACATCAGCACGTAGCCCCGCCCCGTGACATCAGCACGTAGCCCCGCCCCGCCTTCGATGACGCCACGATACCGGCCAGGTGCCAGGCTGAAAGATGGCCGCCCCCAGTAGGTTCCCCTCGTGCAAAGATAGATATCATATGTCAGTCTGAAGACGGGTCTAGACCCGCAACGTCACCCATTGCTTCTCTCCATAAATGCTGCCTGTCCAGCTAAGTTACTCCAGAACGTTGGTTTAAACCATCAACTGCAGTTCCTTCCGACACATTACACATCTCCCCTCGTGTGCCTGTCTCAAAGATGGCTGCCACACCCAGTAAGTTATTCTTATAAACCTACTGCTTCCCATAACTTTCTGGACTAACACTTCTTTCCACCCTGCCTCCTGTAATAGGGATGATTGAATTATACTAGAACTCTGAAAAATATAACTTAGAAAGAAATGAGCTTATCCGCAGAAGCCAGACTGCTGGTAGAATAAAGTAACAATATACAGAACAGAGAGAAATTCTAGATAAAAAGTAGCAAACAGATAACAACTTCAGCAGAAGCCTTGGGAGTCTTTGACGTCAGGAGGTGGTCCTAGACATTCCTGGACTTTCTCGTGGGAACGTGGGCTTTATGTTATGATTGGACGAAACTCGATGGGGAGACCTGAGGTAGTGACCACAGTGAAGAAGGGTATAAAGATAGAAAGCATCTCCATTTTCTTTGTGCCTCCAGGGGACATCAGAGGAGAGACACCTATTCTGCAGAATATGAAATTAATAAAAACACTTCTTTGTCTGAATTTGTCTCAAGAGCATTTGTGATTTTTGAATCTCACAACTTGGGGGCTCGTTCCGAGATCCAATACTCTAGACAGCTGACGGGAGTAGATGGACGAAGGGAAGGTGCACCCTGCTGAGTTCAGCAGTCTCAGACTCCTTGCTTGCCATCAGCTGTTTAAGCAGTAGTATCCGGACCACACAGAGACTCGGCAAAGAAGTGGGAGTAGTTGGAAATCGTGAAAAATCAATCGAGCAATTTCTGTGCACAGAACCCAGGTAGGAACAATGACTAATAAAGTACTTCCTGGGCGATTGTGGAAAGACCTTGTACGGGCAAGGCAGGTATGATGAACACTGTATTGAGAATATGATGAACATGGTATTAAGAATATGATGATGATAAATAAGGTAATTAAACACGGTGTTTAGAAAAAGGGAGGGGAAAAGGCTGTGGGCCAAATCCCCGCATTCTGCCCAATAGTCCGTTGGGGCAAATGCTGGACCCTGGAGGGCAGGAAATACCCAGGGGTTGGAGAAGCCAACAATGATAAGGTATAGTCCGTTGGGACAAATGCAGAGCCGGAGGGGGCCAAAATACCCAAAGGAAAGAGAGACAGGGGCCGGGGTGGACGAAGATCACCCGGCCAACAGGACGGGGAGTCAAAGGGCAGAAGGGGAAGATAAGTTCGGTTGAAATTAGACCCCCGAGGGAGGTACCTAGGAGAGGACCCTGAGGGGGAAGGGGGTTTGTTAAATAGCCTCCTTGAAGATTCTTTAGGTCTGACAAGAACAGTTAGATCAATTCCTTTTCACAGAAGTGAAAAACAAGTAGTAAAGATTATGTTGCAGGCAGTAGAAAAACAGCAAATAAGGAACAGAGAGAGACAGGATGATGAGGGAGTTACTCCCGAAATTAGCAGATAAGAAGACGGCAAAGGCCAGGGACAAGAGTGCAGGACAAGGAGAAAATATAAAATGAATAATCTATTTGAAGTAAGAACGGAACGAATGTGATTTGTATGTAAAAACCGGTTTGGAACGAATGGTTGTAAGATGAAAGGTTGGAATGAGCAAGTTGTAAAATTGAACACAGTGGCGGGGGCGAGCATTTGTACTGTAGTTCAAATTGGATTGCGAACAAGCTGTACAATTAACTCTTTGTATCCTCGTAACCTGAAAAAGGGAAGTTGTAAAAATCAGCTTTTGATTTTCTTTTAATCGTTTCTTGATGTTCTTTTAGATTTCTTGTCAGTAACGTTAATTTGGAAAATTGTATCTAGTGTTAGGAATTGGACATTTAAAATAATGGTGAATATGGATTGAAATAATTGGAAATAAGTTAATTGATGAAACATGACCAGCTTTTATGGTTTGTTGTTTTATGGTAGACATTCAAGTTGAGAAACAGAGAGAGAGAGAGATACAGACACCGAGACACAGAGATACAGACAGAGAGAGAGAGAGAGAGCCAGGCACAGAGATACAGACGGTTCACCAGACTGATTCCTGGGATGTCAGGACTGTCTTATGAAGAAAGACTGGATAGACTTGGTTTATACTCTCTAGAATTTAGGAGATTGAGAGGGGATCTTATAGAAACTAGAAACTTACAAAATTCTTAAGGGGTTGGACAGGCTAGATGCAGGAAGATTGTTCCCGATGTTAGGGAAGTCCAGGACAAGGGGTCACAGCTTAAGGATAAGGGGGAAATCCTTTAAAACCGAGATGAGAGAAGAACTTTTTTCACACAGAGAGTGGTGAATCTCTGGAACTCTCTGCCACAGAGGGTAGTTGAGGCCAGTTCATTGGCTATATTTAAGAGGGAGTTAGATGTGGCCCTTGTGGCTGAGGGGATCAGAGGGTATGGGGAGAAGGCAGGTACAGGATACTGAGTTGGATGATCAGCCATGATCATATTGAATGGCGGTGCAGGCTCGAAGGGCCGAATGGCCTACTCCTGCACCTAATTTCTATGTTTCTATGTTTATGATGAGAGAGGAGACAGAGACACAGAGAGAGAGAGGAGAGAGGACAGAGAGAGGAGAGAGAGAGAGAGAGAGAGAGAGAGAGAGAGAGAGAGAGAGAGAGGAGAGAGGAAGAGAGAGAGAGAGAGAGAGAGAGAGAGAGAGAGAGAGAGAGAGAGAGAGAGAGAGAGAGAGAGAGAGAGAGAGAGAGAGAGAGAGAGAGAGAGAGAGAGAGAGAGAGAGAGAGAGAGAGAGAGAGAGAGAGAGAGAGGAGAGAGAGAGAGAGAGAGAGAGAGAGAGAGAGAGAGAGAGAGAGAGAGAGAGAGAGAGAGAGAGAGAGAGAGAGGAGAGAGAGAGAGAGAGAGAAGAGAGAGAGAGTGATTGGATGAAGGCAGGGAGAGGGGAGAGAGGAAAGGAGAGAGAGAGAAGATCCCTTGACAGATTATCCCTTGGGGCACCCATAAACTGAGAGGGCTAAAAAAATTAAAATAAAAAAAATTAAAATAAATAATAAATAAAAATGCCTCACCCTATATCCCTGATGGGGAAGGAAATGGATTAGGGCTTTGGAGGAGGAGAATGTGGGACGATTATTGGCCATGAAAGATTTGAAGGCACCATTGGTAAAAGTAGTGGGAACCACTAAGTGTCAGATAAAGATGATGTAAATTGTTACAACCGGGCCGACAAAAGACTACAAACATGGCCGCCGCTCACAAACTTACCGGCTACAGCGCCATCTTCTGGTTGGATGCCGTCATGACCGAGGGTATGCAGGCCCCTCAGCAAATGTTACCCACTTAAGGTGAACCCCAAGGAACAAAGGGGAATGAAAAGGTGGAGAGTTGAAAATGAACAAGAAAAAGAAGGCATGTGGACATTATATTATGAACTATTGTGGTGGAAGTCATTCTTCTTAAAGTCAAGCAGAATTGAAGGAGGTGGTGGGATTGTCATTTATTTCCAACCCCCGATTCAGCAAACAGTTGGTCTCTGCGGTCAATGTCAATGAACAAGGCCCCTGGTTGAAAAGACTGAAATAAGTGATGAACTGACACAAGTGAGTCCTATGAGGGAACCAAGCGGGGCCAGAGAATTACATGCCAATAATACATGTCTTGGGGAACTTTTCCTCAAAGTCCTATCAGGAGTGAAATTAATCTGGAGATTATAAGCCCTAACTGGACTGGGGTCCCCAAGAGAGAGAAAGGGATTTAAGGAAGGATGTCAAGAAAGGCCAGGATGAGGTAGGTTTTTTTAATTAGATGGGAAAGGCAGAGTTGAAAGTTGAGGGGGAACTTCTTTACTCAGAGAGTGGTAGCTGTGTGGAATGAGCTTCCAGTGAAGGTGGTGGTGGCAGGTTCGATATATGGTTATATGGTATACCCTTAGAAAGTATTTGTTGATGTGGACAATTTGTTGGTTTGTTCCACAAGTGAAGAGAGAGAAATACTTCAGAATATAAGACAGCAGATGATGACCTTGGGAAAGGTAGGATATAGTTCAGACTAGATTGGGAATTTTGAAATTGTATGGTGAAATGGAAAAAGTACATGTCAAAGAAGTTAAATTAAAATGCAGACAAAGCAGCTGAAACAGCATCTGGAAGAGATGTCCAGGGTAAGTCTGAATCGATTTAGGTATGAGCACTGTAGTGTCGTTTATGTTGAATAAGGTAATTAAGAGGTTTGGTAAACCTACAGAAATCAGCTTTGACAACGGATTGTTTTCATTTGATGAAAAGAATAAATGGAACATTGAAGGTTAAAATAAATAAGATTTGTGTAATGCTCTGCCATTGGCACTGAAGAAATGTTGCATGCAAACTAACCAGCAGGTGACACAATGGAGAAGTTCCTGCAAGGGACCGAGTTTGGAACAGTTACCGATTAGAATTTAAAAAGTATATGAAACAGTTAATAATGATATACAAGTCTATTTATGAACAGGTAAAGTAAAAGCTGTCGGAGATGGACCAGGAAGAAGGACCCTTTAAACCTGAAGACAAGGTGTATGTATGAGTTTTCTAAATCACCGACCGATGTTCGTTTAGAAGGTTGAGATACCTAGTACGATTTCAATAATTACATGAGGGCTGGCCCACAGGTACGAATAGACAATAGCCCTGAGGTAATTGAACAGGAGGACAAAGAAGAGTAGAGTTTTAACAAGAACTTGTTTGACATCAGTGGTGGGAAATAATGGAAAGGATACTAAAGACAATATTATAGGAATTTGGATAAATGGGGTAGGATTAGGAAGAATTAGCATGGATTTGTGATTGTGACATTTGACTAATCTTGATTTTTCTTAAAAGAGGTTATTAGGAAAATTGATGAGGTTAAAGTGGTGAACTTCAGTAAGGCCTTTGACAAAGTTCAATAAAGGAAATAAGGTTGGTTAAGAAGTGGTTAGTAAGGAATAGCAAGATGGATTAAAAGTGACTGTTGGGAAATGTACAGAGAGATTTAGGTCATTTGGAAGACTGGGTTGAAACATGACAGATGGATTTAATGTTGATAAGTGTGAGGTGATACAACTTGGCAGGCCAAATTCAAATTAGACTTACATGGTAAATGATTGTGAATTGAGGAATGAAGTTGAACAGAGGGATCTAGGAACAACTGTGTATAATTCCCTGAAGGTGGAATCTCGTGTAGAAAGGATGGTAAAGAAAGATTTTGGTGTGTTGGCCTTTATAAATCAGAGCATTGTGTATAGAAGTTGGGTTGTAATGTTAAATTGTACAAGGTATTGGTGAGGTCAATTGTGGAGTATGGTGCATAATTTTGGTAGGCATAATTATAGGAAAAAGGTTAAAATAGAGAGTACAGAGGAGATCAATTAGAATGTTGACTGGGTTTCAGCAACTAAGATACAGAGAAAGGTTGAACAAGTTAGGTTTTTATTATTTGGGAAAGATAGAAGGAATACCCACCCCATGGTAATGATGTTTTCTTAAGGAACTGTTTACTGGCAGTATCTCATTCTATTACAGAATTAAAAACCAAGGAGCTGTTGGCACAGAGTCCCCATCTCGACTTGCCAATCCATTCTGTGAAAGCAGAGAACTGGGATCTTGTAAAATCATGGAAGGAAGAAAAGCTGCAACCAAAGTGGACTGGACCCTACCTTGCGTTATTAATCACCGAGACAGCAGTACGAACAAAAGAAAAAGGGTGGACACACGCAAACCGATTTAAGGGTCCTGTGGAGGCCCCACCGGACAATATCAGCCCGTAGACTGTGCGTGAAGGGAAGGAACCATTGACTTTGTGCCTATTCGGATGTTGTATTATTCCCTGCGCTGGCCTTCAGAACACAGTATGACTAGCGAGAGGAGGATAGGGAGGCGAAGAATCTGCTGCTAGCACTAGAAAAGGAAGATATAGTATAATTCAAAAGATGCGTAGCAAAAAGAAAAATGGTGGATTGTGAGAGAAGGGTTAATAGGGATGATTGAATTATACTAGAACTCTGAAAAATATAACTTAGAAAGAAATGAGCTTATCCGCAGAAGCCAGACTGCTGGTAGAATAAAGTAACAATATACAGAACAGAGAGAAATTCTAGATAAAAAGTAGCAAACAGATAACAACTTCAGCAGAAGCCTTGGGAGTCTTTGACGTCAGGAGGTGGTCCTAGACATTCCTGGACTTTCTCGTGGGAATGTGGGCTTTATGTTATGATTGGACGAAACTCGATGGGGAGACCTGAGGTAGTGACCACAGTGAAGAAGGGTATAAAGATAGAAAGCATCTCCATTTTCTTTGTGCCTCCAGGGGACATCAGAGGAGAGACACCTATTCTGCAGAATATGAAATTAATAAAAACACTTCTTTGTCTGAATTTGTCTCAAGAGCATTAAATTATTTTTTCTGTAATATATTTATTTATGGTGTCACGTGAATAAAGATGAACACATGATTCTGATTTCTGCCCTTAGTTGGATAACACACATGTCCAGTCATTGTGTTTTATGGCTGGTTTTCAACCTCTTCAGGCTGAAGGTCTCGACTCGAATCATCACCCATTCTTTCTCTCCAGAGATGCTGCCTGTCCTGCTGAGTTTTTCTAGTTGTTAGTGTCTATCTTCAGTTTAAAACAGCATCTGTAATTCCTTCCTACACTATTTGTTAAGCAAAACAGGTCCTATTCTCATTATATAATTTTGTGATCAGCGTGAGAGCATGAAAATTGTGCGAAATGTGTGAGTCTCACGCTCAATGCATGAGAGTTGGTAGCCCTGCTAATAATGCAAACATTTTATGCAAGTTCCAATTATTTGGACAAAAATCACTTATTACTGCTTTATAACAGTTAAGTTACTTTTAGACCATTTCAGAAATTATGGCAGTCAACAAAAAATCAACTAACAAACTAAAAAAAAATGTTCCCATTCCTGACTCTACCTCAAAAGTACTTTAACGCTGTTAACAGAGCAAAGGGATATTAATCTCAAATCAAAATGGGGAAAGTGAGGGCAATTTTGCTTAAATGGTCATTCTATGCTCATTCAGATCTGCATAGTCAGAGTTATACAACATGTACATGGCTGGCCCAATTTGTCCATAATGATCAAGTTGGCATTCAGCGTGCCCAGGGACTGGCTGCCATTCCCAGATCAGCTCACATCCCAGGGACTGGCTGCAGTTCTCAAATCGGCTCACCTGCCCCGACCCCGCGGAAACGTGGTTTTTCGGGTTACGGGCCAGATTCGGCCCGTGTACCGTAGGTTGCAGAACCCTGTCCTAGATGTTTGGCCTCATTGTGATCCCCCTCTTGTTTTAAAACCAATTCACCTAGTTAGTTCCACCTCCAGCTGCTTCATGTTGTCGGCGGCTGCACATCAAACCAAGAAAGAAGAGAAGAGAAGAGATGCAACGTCACTCACAGCCGCCAAATGACGCTCTTCCACAGACCGCACAGATCGTTCTGATGTGGCGCAAAAGAGCCAAACTGTGCAGGGACTAAAGGCAGCGTGAGAATTCCGTCATCCGCGTGAAAATTGGCTGAAATGCGTGACTCTCACGCTCAAAAAGTGAGAGTTGGCAGCCCTGTCTAAGGCCAGGATGTGACAACAGACCGACAGGGAGACACATACACAAAGGAAGACACACACACACACAGGGAGGGAGACACACACACACACACGGGGAGTCACACACACACACAGACGCACACACCACCCAGGGAGACACACACACACGCACACAGGGAGACACACACACACACAAGGAGACACACACACACACACACAGGGAGACACACACACACACAGGGACACACACACACACACACACACACAGGGAGACACACACACACAGGACACACACACACACACACACACACACACAGAGACACACACACACACACGGAGACACACACACACACACACACACACACACACACACACACACACACACACACACACACACAAGGACACACACACACACACACACACACAAACACACACACACACACAGGGAGGCACACACACACACACACACACAACACACACACACACACACACACACACACAGGGACACACACACACACACACACACACAGGGAGACACACACACACAGGGAGACACACACACACAGGGAGACACACACACAGGGAGACACACACACACACACACACAGGGAGACACACACACAGGGAGACACACACACAGGGAGACACACACACACAGACACACACACAGGGAGACACACACACACAGGGAGACACACACACACAGGGACACACACACAGGGACACACACACAGGGAGACACACACACACAGGGAGACACACACACACAGGGAGACACACACACAGGGAGACACACACACACAGGGAGACACACACACACAGACACACACACACACAGGCACACACACAGGGACACACACACAGGGAGACACACACACACACAGGGAGACACACACACAGAGACACACACACACACAGGGAGACACACACACAGGGAGACACACACACACAGGGAGACACACACACAGGGAGACATACACACACAGGGAGAGACACACACACACAGGGAGACACACACACAAGGAGACACACACACACACACAGGGAGATGCCCACACACACAAGGAGACACACACACAGGGAGACACACACAAGGAGACGCACACACACAGGGAGACGCACACACACAGGGAGACACGCACACACAGGGAGACACACAAACTCGCACACGCACACACAGGGAGGCACACACAGGGAGGCACACATACACACACAAGGACACACACACAGGGAGACAGACACACAAGCACATACACACACCTTTCCTTCCCCCTCCCACCCTCTTTCCTCACCCTCCCTCTTTCTTCCCTTTCTCCTTTCCTTCCTTCATCTCCTTTCTACATTCCCTCCCCTTGTCTCTCATTGTCTCCATCCCTCCCTTTTTTCTTTCTCTCATTCTCGCTCTCTCTTTCCCCCCTCCCTCTCTCTCCCCGGTCTGTCGGGCACGGTGTAGCGTGGATTGGCGGTGCTGGCGCTGCCGTGTGTGTTGAAGGGCAGGAGAGAGGGAGGGAGGGAGGGAGGGAGCGAGGCTGCAGTGGCGGCCGGCAGCGCAGCGCTCACAGCCGTCAACCGACGCGCTTCCCCAGACCGTGCAGATCGCTGTCATGGCGCAAAGAGACAAACTGTGCAGCAAAGATCGCTATAGCTCCACTATAGGAACTTTGCTGCGCAGGGACTGAAGACAGCGTGAGAATTTTGTCTTTAGTGTAGGGTGTGAGAAATGTCTGAAATGAGTGAGTCTCACGCTCAAAGCGTAAGAGTTGGCAGCCCTGCTTTAGCTTCCCCTGCCATTCCCACACTGACCTTTTTGTCCTGGGCCTCCTCCATAGTCAAAGTGAGGCCCAGCCCAAATTAGAAGAACACCTCATATTTTGCTTGGGCAGCTTACACCCCAGCAGTATGAATATTGACTTCTCTAACTTCAAGTAACCCTCTCTCTCCATCCCTCACAGTCTGAATGTCCCCGATTACATTTTATCTTTGTTATAACTTTTCCTCGCTATCAGTGATCTATTCTATAATTTCCTTGACCTTTGTCTCTTTTGATGTCTTCACGCACTACCCTTCCTTATCTCTGTGTCTCCCTCTCTCCTGACTCAGTCTAAAGAAAGGTCTCGACCCAAAACATCACCCATTCCTTCTATCCAGATATGTTGCCTGTCCCGCTGAGTTACTCCAGTATTTTGTGTCTATCTTGGATGCTGCTCTGTGGTTTCGCTTGAAAGGAAGTGATGGCATGCAAGGCATGCGACAACTGCAGAACATCTCATCCTCCATTTAGAGCAAAAGTCTATTTAATCTTTTTGATGGCCTTATCGTGGTCCTATCTGGATTTCTAATGAATCTGCGTCAACAGACTTGAATGCCTGAGATCTGGTCTTCATAAGAATGCGGACATCTTGGATCATTCAAGCCTAGTTGGCAAACATTTGGGTGGTTTTCATGGAAACACACTCCTGCGCACATTGCCTTATGGAGCTATAGAAATAGTAGCGTAGTCCTTCAGGTCAGTTGACGATTCCGTAAATATCGACCGGTCTGTTGACTTCAAACAATCCCAGAGTTATTCATCAATCATAGAAGCAGAAGAAGGTCATTTGGCCCACCAGCCTGCATTCAATCATGGCTGCACTATCTTTCCCTCTCAACTACATTCTTCCCATAACCCTCACCCCCTTACCAATCAAGTATATGTCAATCTCCCCCGTTAAATAACTATTGCTCCATAACCTCCATAGCAATGAATTCCACAGATTCACCACCCTCTGACTGAAGAAATTCCCCCTCATCTCCTTTCTAAAGGTATGACCTTTTATCCTGTGGTTCTAGACTCTCCTGCATCCTACATCTTCTCCGCATCTGCTTTATCCAAGCCTTCTACTATTTGGTAAGTTTCAATGAATTCCCCCTCATCCTTCTAAACTACAGTGAGTACAGGCCTAGTGCATCAAACGCTCATTATACATTAACCCGGTCATACCTGCGATCATTCTAGATAATGAGTAGGAAAGAACTGCAGATTGTGGTTTAAATCGAAGGTAGACACAAAATGCTGGAGTCACTTAGCGGGACGAGCAGCATCTCTGGAGAGAAGTAATGGGCGACATTTCTAGTTTTGACTGAGTCTCGACCCGAAACGTCACCCATTATTTCCCTCCAGAGATGCTGCATGTCCCGCTGAGTTACTCCAGCATTTTGTGTCCATCTATCGTTCTAGTTAACCTCTAGACCCTATACAATGCCAGCATATCTCCCTCAAATAACTGTTCAAAGTACTCCAAGCTGGAGCTGAATTGCTGCCGGTATGTGGGATGAGGAAGCATAGCCAGGTGGATGTACTAGCATGGATAGAAGGTTGACTGAATGGCAGAAGACATATAGTGGAAAAAGGATTTATTTTCTGGTTGGCCAGTAACTAGCAGAATTCCGCAGAGATCGGTGCTGGCATGGCTACGCTTCCCATTATATAGACCACTGGGATCTCTTCTGGGGTAAGGGTTGCCTGTACCAAAGGGGTGGGTTACACCTTAACTGGAGGGGGGCCGACATTCTAGCAGGCAGGTTTGCTACTGCTACACGGGAGATTTTAAACTAAATGGCAGGGGGGAGGGGTTGGAAAATTGGGAATATAAGGATGAAAAAGGGGGAGAGAGTACAGGAAAAGTTACGAAAGATACCCGAATTAATGGGGTGGAAAGTTCAAGAAGGGATAAGGGAGTAACGTCAGTGAAATAGGAACCGGTGTGAGAGGGGTGAATACAGAATTACAAGTGTTATATAGGAATGTGCAAAGTATAAGAAATAAAATGGCTGAGCTTGAGGCTCAGTTGGAAATTGGTAAGTATGATGTGGGAATTACAGAGACATGGCTGCAAGAGGATCAGAGCTGGGAACTGAATATTCAGGGGGTATACGTCCTATCGAAAAGACAGACAGTTTGGCAGAGGGGGTGGGATGACTCTGTTGGTAAGGAATGAAATTCAGTTCCTTGAGAGGGGTGACATAGAATCAGAAGATGCAGAGTCATTGTGGATAGAGCTGAGAAATTATAGGCATAACAATACCCTAATGGGTGTTATCTTCAGGTCCCCAAACAGTAGCCTGGAAATAGGCTGTAAGTAGCATCAGGAGTTGAAATTGGCATGTAACAAAGGTAATGCTATGGTAATTATGGGAGATTTCAACGTGCAGTAAGACTGGGAAAATCAGGTTGGGACTGGACCCCAAGAAAGGGAGTTTGTGGAGTGCCTTCATGATTGATTCTTAGAGCAGCTTGTACTGGAGCTTACCAGGGAGAAGGCAATTCTGGAACTAGTGTTGTGTAATGAACCGGATTTGAAAAGGGAACTCAAGGTAAAGGAACCATCAGGAGGTAGTGACCAGAATATGATAAGTTTTAATCTGCAATTTGAGAGGGAGAAGGTAAAATCAGAAGTGTCAGTATTGCAGTTGAACAGAGAGGACCATGGTGGCATGAGGGAGGAGCTGGCCAAATTTGACTGGACAGGGGCCCCAGCAGAGATGGCAATGGAAATGCAATGGCAGGTTTTTCTGGGAATAATACAGAATGTGCAGGATCATTTCATAGAAACATAGAAACATAGAAAATAGGTGCAGGAGTAGGCCATTCATCCCTTCGAGCTTGCACCGCCATTTAATATGATCATGGCTGATCATCCAACTCAGTATCCTGTACCTGCCTTCTCTCTATACCCCCTGATCCCCTTAGCCACAAGGGCCACATCTAACTCCCTCTTAAATATAGCCAATGAACTGGCCTCAACTACCTTCTGTGGCAGAGAATTCCAGAGATTCACCACTCTCTGTGTAAAAAAATGATATTCTCATCTCGGTCCTAAAAGACTTCCCCCTTATCCTTAAACTGTGACCCCTTGTTCTGGACTTCCCCAACATCGGGAATAATCTTCCTGCATCTAGCCTGTCCAACCCCTTAAGAATTTTGTAAGTTTCTATAAGATCCCCCCTCAATCTTCTAATTGTGGGGGGATCTTATAGAAACTTCCCTCGTCCAAATCATTAATATATATTGTAAATAGCTGGGGTCCCAGCGCCGAGCCTTGCGGTACCCCACTAGTCACTGCCTATCATTCTGAAAAGGACCCATTTACTCCTACTGTTTGCTTCCTGTCTGCCAGCCAGTTCTCTATCCACATTAATACTGAACCCCCAATACCATGTGGTTTAAGTTTGCATACTAATCTCTTATGTGGGACCTTGTCGAAAGCCTTCCGAAAGTCCAGATATAACACATCCACTGGTTCTCCCTTATCCACTCTACTAGTTACATCCTCGAAAAATTCTATAAGATTCGTCAGACATGATTTACCTTTCGTAAATCCATGCTGACTTTGTCCAATGATTTCACCACTTTCCAAATGTGCTGCTATCCCATCTTTAATAACTGACTCTAGCAGTTTCCCCACTACCGATGTTAGACTAACTGGTCTGTAATTCCCTGTTTTCTCTCTCCCTCCCTTTTTAAAAAGTGGGGTTACATTAGCTACCCTCCAATCCTCAGGAACTACTCCAGAATCTAAAGAGTTTTGAAAAATTATCACTAATGCATCCACTATTTCTGGGGCTAATTCCTTAAGTACTCTGGGATACAGCCTATCTGGCCCTGGGGATTTATCGACCTTTAATCTATTCAATTTACCTATCACCATTTCTCGGCTAACCTGGATTTTACTCAGTTCCTCCATCTCATTTGACCCCTGGTCCCCTGCTATTTCCGGCAGATTATTTATGTCTTCCTCAGTGTAGACAAAACCAAAGTAGTTATTCAATTGGCCTGCCATGTCCTTGTTTCCCATGATCAATTCACCTGTTTCTGACTGCAAGGGTCCTACTTTTGTTTTGACTAATCTTTTTCTCTTCACATATCTATAAAAACTTTTGCAGTCAGTTTTTATGTACCCTGCCAGTTTTCTTTCATAATCTATTTTTCTTTCCTAATTAAGCCCTTTGTCCTCCTCTGCTGGACTGAATTTCTCCCAGTCTTCTGGTAGGCTGCTTTTTCTGGCTAATTTGTATGCTTCATCTTTTGTTTTGATACTATCCCTGATTTCCATGTTATCCATGGATGCACTACCTTCCCTGATTTATTCTTTTGCCAAACTGGGATGAACAATTGTTGTAGTTCATCCATGCAGTCTTTAAATGCCTTCCATTGCAAATCCACCGTCAACCCTTTAAGAATCAATTGCCAGTCTATCTTAGCCAATTCACGTCTCATACCCTCAAAGTTACCTTTCTTTAAGTTAAGAACCCATGTTTCTGAATTAATTATGTCACTCTCCATCCTACTGAAGAACTCAACCATATTATGGTCACTCTTGCCCAAGGGGCCACGCATGACAAGACTGCTAACGAACCCTTCCCCATTACTCAATACCCAGTCTAAAATAGCCTGCTCTCTCGTTGGCTCCTCTACATGTTGGTTTAGAAAACTATCCCGCATTCATTCCAAGAAATCCTCTTCCTCAGCACCCCTGCCAATTTGATTCACCCAATCTATATGTAGATTGAAGTTACCCATTATAACTGCTTTACCTTTGTCGCAAGCATTTCTAATTTCCTGTTTGATGCCATCCCCAACTTCACTACTACTGTTAGGTGGCCTGTACACAACTCCCACCAGCGTTTTCTGCCCCTTAGTGTTTTGCAGCTCTACCCATATCGATTCCACATCCTCCATGCTAATGTCCTTCCTTTCCATTGTGTTAATCTCCTCTCTAACCAGCAATGCTACCCCACCTCCTTTTCCTTTCTGTCTATCCCTCCTGAATATTGAATATCCTTGGATGTTCAGCTCCCTGCCTGGGTCACCCTGGAGCCATGTCTCTGTGATCCCAACTATATCATAGTCATTAATAATTATCTGCACATTCAACTCATCCACCTTATTACGAATGCTCCTTGCATTGAGACATAAAGCCATATAACCATATAACCATATACCAATTACAGCACGGAAACAGGCCACTCGGCCCTTCTAGTCCGTGCCGAACACTTATTCTCCCCTAGTCCCATCTACCTGCACTCAGACCATAACCCTCCATTCCTTTCCCGTCCATATACCTATCCAATTTATTTTTAAATGATAAAATCGAACCTGCCTCCACCACTTACACTGGAAGCTCATTCCACACAGCTACCACTCTCTAAGTAAAGAAGTTCCCCCTCATGTTACCTCTTCAGGCTTGTTTTTACAACACTCCTTGTTTGTACCCCTTATACAATTATATTGAAAAGTGGCTCTTTTGGATTTTTGCCCTGGATTTGTCTGCCTGCCACTTTTACTTTTCACCTAGCTACCTATTGCCTCTACCCTCATTTTACACCCCTTTGTCTCTCTGCTCACACATTTAAGAAACCGAACACCTCTTATTCTCTGTTTATTATCTTTTTCTTCTTTCCCCCCTACATGTTGGGTCCGAGTGCTTCCCTTCTCTGCCTCCTGCATCACACACTGCCTACTAGCTTTCTCTATTTGAGTCCCACCCCCCCAACCGTTCTAATTTAAAGTCTCCCCATTAGCCTTTGCAAATCTCCCCGCCAGGATATTGGTCCCCCTCGGGTTCAAGTGCAACCCGTCTTTTTTGTACAGGTCGCACCTTCCCCAAAAGAGGTCCCAATGATCCAGATACTTGAATCCCTGCTCACTGCACCAGTCCCTCATCCACTCATTTATCCTCCACCTCGCTCCATTCCTACTCTCACTGTCGCGTGGCACAGTGGAGGACTGGCCAAATTTTGTGCCTTCCCACTATATATCCGCTCTATACAAGCCTTTCACTATTTGCTAAGTTTCAATGAGGTCTCCTCTCATCCTCCCAAACCTGAGCCAGTACTTGCCCACTGGCGTTAAATGCTCATCATATTCAGATCAAGCAGTATTAATATCGAGCATGAATAGGTGCAGTTTCGGGTCAGAACTCTATTTCAGTTTGAGAGAGATCGCCAGAGACTGAGAGAGGGTGAGAAGAGGGTTACAGAAATTCTGCATATCTTCAATTAATCTTATCGACGTCTACTAATGGCCCGGAGTAAGCGTCCTATCGTGATGCATCAGACCTTGGTTTGGCAACAACTCCGCACAAGAACGTTTCGACGCAGTTCAGTCATGTAGTCACACAGCACCGAAACAGGTTCTTCCACGATATTATCACAGCCTGGAACAGACCTCTTGTCCCAATCTTTAAATCCAACTCATTGCGGCCCTTGGATTGTGGGTGTGATCGCATTTGCTCTGTAACGCTATAACATATCTTCTGCACTCTCTTTATTTATTCTTCTTGACCTACACGATATTTTATGTTTGGGTTTTTGTGTTCGGTATTTATGATTTGTTCTTGTTCAGTAGCACGAAATGTTGATTTTGTCGGTGGCAATAAAATGTCTCCTGTCTGGCAGTTGTCCCGGTATTTGCTCGCTGAAAGGAACGAGAACATGTTGTGAATATTTCCCGCATCTTCTGCAAAGTGTTCGATGAAATATTTGTTTGAGATTGTTTGAAAGAAAAAGAAAGAGGGAGAAACTGAGAGAGAAAGAGAAAGAGAGGGTGAGAGAGTGAAACAAAGAAAGAGAGATAGGTAAAGAGAGAGTGAGAACGAGAGAGAGAGAGAGAGAGAGAGAGAGAGAGAGAGAGAGAGAGAGAGAGAGAGAGAGAGAGAGAGAGAGAGAGAGAGAGAGAGAGAGAGAGAGAGAGAGAGAGAGAGAGAGAGAGAGAGAGAGAGAGAGAGAGAGAGAGAGAGAGAGAGAGAAAATAAGCGAGAGAGTCAGGGAGAGAGAGAGAGGGGTGGAGAACGGGAGATGTAGATACAGGGAGAGAGAAAAATAGAGGGGTTAAGAGGGATACGATGAGAGAGCCAGAAAAACATAGAAACATAGAAAATAGGTGCAGGAGGCAATTCAGCCCTAGGAACCAGCACTCCCATTCATTGTGATCATGGCTGATCGTCCCCTATCAATAACCCGTGCCTGCCTTCTCCCCATATCCCTTGACTCCACTAGCCCCTAGAGCTCTATCTAACTCTCTCTTAAATCCATCCAGTGACTTGGCCTCCACTGCCCTCTGTGGCAGGGAATTCCACAAATTCACAACTCTCTGGGTGAAAATGTTTTTTCTCACCTCAGTCTTAAATGACCTCCCCTTTATTCTAAGACTGTGGCCCCTGGGTCTGGACTCGCGCAACATTGGGAACATTTTTCCTGCATCGAGCTTATCCAGTCCTTTTGTAATTTTATATGTTTCTATAAGATTCTCCCTCATCCTTCTAAACTCCAGTGAATACAAGCATAGTCTTTTCAATCTTTTCTCATATGACAGTCCCGCCATCCCAGGGATCAATCTCGTGAGCCTACGCTGCACTGCCTCAATCACAAGGATGTCCTTCCTCAAATTAGGAGACCAAAACTGTGCTCAATACTCCAGATGTGTTCTTACCAGAGCCCTATACAACTGCAGAAGAACCTATTTACTCCTATACTGAAATCCTCTTGTTACGAAGGCCATCATTCCATTAGCTTTCTTCACTGCCTGCTGTACCTGCACGGCAACTTTCAGTGACTGATGTACAAGGACACCCAGGTCTCGCTGTACCTCCCCCTTCCATAACCTAACCCTATTGAGATAATAATCTGCCCCCTTGTTTTTTCCGCCAAAGTGGATAACCTCACATTTATCTATATTATACTGCATCTGCCACGCATCTGCCCACACCCTCAACATGTCCAGGTCACCCTGCAAACTTGCTAGTGTTGCTCCTAATTCCCTCTTCCAAATCATTAATATATATGGTAAACAGTTGCGGCCCCAACACCGATCCTTGCGGCACTCCATTCGCCACTGCCTGCCATTCTGAAAAAGACCCGTTCACTCCTACTCTTTGCTTCCGGTCTGCGAACCAATTTTCTATCCATGTCAACACCCTACCCCCAATACCATGTGTTCTAATTTTAGTCACCAGTCTCCCGTGCGGGACATTATCAAAGGATTTCTGAAAGTCTAGATACACTACATCCACTGGCACCCCTTCATCCATTTTACTTGTCACATCCTCAAAAAATTCCAGAAGATTGGTCAAGCATGATTTCCCTTTCATAAATCCATGTTGACTTGGACTAATCCCTTTTATTGCTATCCAAATGCCCCATTATTACCTCTTTAATAATTGACTCCAGCATCTTTCCCACCACTGAAGTCAGGCTAACTGGTCTGTAATTCTCTGTTTTCTCTCTTTCTTGAAAAGTGGGATAACATTAGCTATCCTCCAATCCATAAGAACTGATCCTGAATCTATTGAACATTGGAAAATGAGCACCAATGCGTCCACTATTTCTAGAGCCACCTCCCTGAGGACCCTGGGATGCAGACCATCAGGTCCAGGGGATTTATCATCCTCCAGTCCCATTACCTTCCCAATACTATTTCTCACCTAATGAAAATTTATTTCAGTTCCTCTACCCCCTTAGATCCTCTGTCCTGCAGCACTTCTGGGAGATTGTTTGTGTCTTCCTTAGTGAAGACAGATCCAAAGTACCTGCCTTCTCTTCTGCCATTTCCTTTTCCCCATAATAATTACACCAGTGTCTGCCTTCAAGGGACCCACATTTGACTTTGCTACTCTTTTTCCCTTAACATATCTAAAGAAGCTTTTACTGTCCTTCCTTATATTCCTGGCCAGCTTCCCCTCATACATCATCTAGAAGTAACAGGATTGGTCCGAGTCAGCATGGATTTAAAAAGGGGAAATCATACTTGATTTATCTTCTGGAATTTTTTGAAATGTAACTCGGAAAATGGACAAGGGAGAGCCAGTGGATGTAGTGTACCTGGACTTTCAGAAAGCATTTGATAAGGTCCCACATAGGAGATTAGTGGGCCAAATTATGGCACATTGTATTGGGGGTAGGGTACTGACGTGGATAGAGAAGTGGTTGGCAGACAGGAAACAAAGAGTAGGGATTAACGGGTTCCTTTCAGAATGGCAGGCAGTGACTAGTGGGGTACTGCAAGGCTCGGTGCTGGGACCGCAGATATTTACAATATACATCCAAAGTAACATTAGCAAATTTGCAGATGACACAAAGCTGGGTGGCAGTGTGAACTGTGAGGAGGATGCTATGACAATGCAGGGGGACAGTCAGGTTGGGGAAGTGGGCAGATGCATGGCAAATTAAGTTTAATGCGGATAAATATGAGATTATCCATTTTGGTAGCAAAAGCAGGAAGGCAGATTACTATCTAAATGGTGTCAAGTTGGGAAAAGGAGAAGTGCAACGGGATCTGGGGATCCTTGTACATCAGTCTACGAAAGTAAGCATGCAGGTACAACAGGCAGTGAAGAAAGCGAATGTCATGTTGGTCTTTATAACACGAGGAGTCGAGTATAAGAGCAAAGAGGTCCTTCTGCAGTTATACAGAGCACTAGTGAGACCACACCTGGAGTATTATGTGCAGTTTTGGTCCCCTAATTTGAGGAAGGACATTCTTGCTATTGAGAGAGTGCAGCGTAGGTTGACAAGGTTAATTCCCGGGATGGCGGGACTGTCATATGCTGAGAGAATGGACCAGCTGGGTTTATACACTCTGGAGTTTAGAAGGATGAGAGGGTATCTCATTGAAACATATAAGATTGTTAAGGGCTTGGACACGCTAGAGGCAGGAAACATGTTCCCTATGTTGGGGGAGTCCAGAACCAGGGATCACAGTTTAAGAATAAGGAGTAAGCCATTTAGAGCGGAGACGAGGAAACACTTTTTCTCACTGAGAGTGGTGAGTCTGTTGAATTCTCTGCCTCACAGGGCGGTGGGGGCAGGTTCTCTGGATGCTTTCAAGAGAGAGCTAGATAAGGCTCTTAAAAATAGCAGTCAGGAGATATCGGGAGGCAGGAACGGGTACTGATTGGGGATGATCAGCCATGGTCACATTGAATGGCGGTGCTGGCTCGAAGGGCCAAATGGCCTACTCTTGCACCTATTGTCTATTGTATTACCCGTTTTGTTTCCTTCTGTTGTCCTATGAAAGTTTCCCAATCCTGTGGCTTCCTGCTACTCTTTGCTGTGTTATACATCTTTTCTTTTAGTTTTATTTTATCCCTAACTTCTCTTGTCAGCCACGGTTGCCTCCTACTCCCCTTAGAATCTTTCTTCCTTTTTGGAATGAAATGATCCTGCATCTTCTGGATTATGCCCAGAAATTCCTGCCATTGCTGTTCCACCGTCATTCCTGCTAGGAACCCTTTCTTGTCTACGTTGGCCAGTTCCCATCTCATGCCTTCATAATCCCCTTTGTTCAACTGCATCATTGACACTTCTGATTTAACCTTCTCCTTCTCAAATTGCAGATTAAAACTAATCATATTACGATCACTACCTCCAAGCGGTTCCTTTACCTCGAGTTCCCTTATCAAATCTAGTTCATTGGACAACATTAAATCCAGAATTGCCTTTTCTCTTGTCAGCTCAGAGTCTGGCGGACATTGATGTAGAGACAACAACCTGGCTGCTCAACACCCGTCTTGAGATCTAACTCGGGTATAGAAATGTAGAAACATAGAAAGTAGGGGCAGGAGGAGGCCACTCGGCCCTTCGAGCCAGCACAGCCATTCATTGTGATCATGGCTGATCGCCCCAAGCAATAACCCGTGCCTGCCTTCTCCCCATATCCCTTGATTCCACTAGCCCCTAGAGCTCTATCTAACTCTCTCTTAAATCCATCCAGTGATTTGGCCTCTACTGCCCTCTGTTCTCTCTCTGTTGGCATCCACTGCCCTCTATTTATGTTTCCTTCACAAGAAGAAAAAGGGACATAATAGAGAGGCTATTTGGGTGGCACTGAGAAATGGGAAAGGTGTAGCAACACTTATAGGGGTGTATTATAGACCACCAAATGGGGAACGAGAATTGGAAGAGCAAACATGTAAGGAGATAGCAGATATTAGTAGTAAGCACAAGGTAATGATTGTGGGAGATTTCAATTCTCCACACATAGACTGGGAAACACATTCTGTAAAAGGGCTGGATGGTTTGGAGTTTGTAAAATGTGTGCAGGATAGTTTTTTGCAGCAATACATAGAGGTACCTACTAATGAAGGGGCAGTGCTGGATTTCCTGTTAGGAAATGAGACGGGACAGGTTGCGGAGGTATGTGTTGGGGAACAGTTCGGGACCAGTGACCACAATACCATTAGTTTCAATATAATTATGGAGGACAGAAGTGGACCAAGGGTTGAGATTTTTGATTGGAGAAAGGCTAACTTTGAGGAGATGCAAAAGGATTTAAAAGGAGTGAACTGGGACATTTTGGTTTATGGTAAGGATGTAGAAGTGAAATGGAGGACATTTAAAGGGGAAATTTTAAGAGTACAGAATCTTTATGTTCCTGTTCGGTTGAAAGGAAAAAGTAATAATTGGAAAGAGCCCTGGTTTTCAAGGGAAATTGGACACTTGGTTCGGAAAAAGAGAGAGATCTATCAGAGTATAAATAATGTAAAAACACTCTTAAGAAAGAAATTAGAAAAGCTAAAAGAAGATATGAGGTTGCTTTGGCAAGTAATGTGAAAGTAAATCCAAAGGGTTTCTACAGCTATATTAATAGCAAAAGGATAATGAGGGATAATATTGGTCCATTAGAGAGTCATAGTGGACAGCTATCTGCAGAGCCAAAAGAGATGGGGGAGATATTGAACAATTTATTTTCTTCGGTATTCACCAAGGAGAAGGATATTGAATTATGTGAGGTAAGGGAAACACGTGGAGTAGCTATGGATGCTATGAGGATCAAAGAAGAGGAAGTAATGACACTTTTGAAAAATACAAAAGTGGGTAAGTCTCCAGGTCCTGACAGGATATTCCCTTGGACATTGAGGGAAGTTAGTGTAGAAATAGCAGGGGATATGACAGAAATATTTCAAATGTCATTAGAAACGGGAATGGTGCCGGAGGATTGGCGTACTGCGCATGTTGTTCCATTGTTTAAAAAGGGGTCTAAGAGTAAACCTAGCAATTATAGACCTGTTAGTTTGAGGTCAGTGGTGGGCAAATTAATGGAAAGGATACTTAGAGATAATATATATAATCAACCGGATAAACAGGGTCTGATTAGGAACAGTCAACATGGATTTGTGCCTGTTAGGTCATGTTTGACTAATCTTCTTGTTTTTTTAAAGAGGTTACTAGGGAAATTGATGAGGGTAAAGTGGTGGATGTTGTCTATATGGACTTCAATAAGGCCTTTGACAAGGTTGCACATGGAAGGTTGGTTAAGAAGGTTCAATTGTTGGGTATTAATGGTGGAGTCGCAAGATGGATTTAACAGTGGCTGAATGGGAGATACCAGAGAGTAATGGTGGATGGCTGTTTGTCAGGTTGGAGGCCGGCGACTAGCCTCAGGGATCTGTGTTGGGTCCACTGTTGTTTGTCATATAGTTCAATGATCTGGATGATGGTGTGGTAAATTGGGTTAGGAAGTATGCAGATGAAACTAAGATATGTGGTGTTGTGGATAATGAAGTCGATTTTCAAAGTCTACAGAGAGACTTTGTAAGAGGGCCATTTGGAAGAGTGGGCTGAAAGATGGCAGATGGAGTTTAATGCTGATCAGTGTGAGGTGCTACATCTTGGCAGGTCAAATCAAAATAGGACGTACATGGTAAATGGTAGCAAATGGAGGAATGCAGTTGAACAGAGGGATCTGGGAATAACTGTGCATAGTTCCCTGAAAGTGGAATCTCATGTAGATAGGGTGGTAAAGAAAGCTTTTGGTGTGCTGGCCTTTATAAATCAGAGCATTGAGTATAGAAGTTGGGATGTAATGTTAAAATTGTACAATGCATTGGTGAGACCAATGGTATGGTGTACATTTTGGTCGTCAAATTATAGGAAAGATTTCAACAAAATAGAGAGAGTACAGAGGAGATTTACTAGAATGTTGCCTGGGTTTCAGCAACTAAGTTACAGAGAAAGGTTGAACAAGTTAGGTCTTTATTCTTTGGAGCGCAGAAGGTTAATATTGGCTATATTTAAGAGGGAGTTAGATGTGGCCCTTGTGGCTAAGGGGATCAGAGGGTATGGAGAGAAGGCAGGTACAGGATACTGAGTTGGATGATCAGCCATGACCATATTGAATGGCAGGTGCAGAATAAAGCTCGAAGGGCCGAATGGCCTACTCTCTGCACCTAATCCTTTATATAGGCAACCAAAATTGTTCTATGGTTCACCAATGCCTTGTACAATTTTAACATTACATCCAACTTCTATACTCAATGGGGGGCACACCAAAACTTTTGATAGACATGAGATTTTCAGGGAATGATGAGATCCCTCTGGGACAGACAGAGTTGACGTGGACAAGCTTTTTCCATTGAGAGCATGGAAGATTCAAACAAGAGGACATGATTTGAGAAAAGAGGGACAAAAGTTTAGGAGTAACATGAGGGGGAACCTCTTTACACAGAGAGTGGTAGCTGTGTGGAATGAGCTTCCAGTGGAAGTGGTGGAGGCAGGTTCGATTTTATCATTTAAAAATAAATTGGATAGGTATATGGACGGGAAGGGAATGGAGGGTTATGGTCTGAGTGCAGTTAGATGGGACTAGGTGAGAGTAAGTGTTAGGCACGGCAGTAACTAGAAGGGCCGAGATAGCCTGTTTCTGTGCTGTAATTGTTATATGGTTATATGGTTATTGTGATCATGGCTGATCGTCCCCAATCCATAACCCGTGCCTGCCTTCTCCCCAAATCCCTTGATTCCACTAGCCCCTAGAGCTCTATCTAACTCTCTCTTAAATCCATCCAGTGATTTGGCCTCCACTGCCCTCTGTGGCAGGGAAATTCCGCAAATTCACAATTCTCTGGGTGAATATGTTTTTATCACCTCAGTCTTAAATGACCTCCCCTTTATTCTAAGACTGTGGCCCCTGGTTCTGGACTCGCCCAACACTGGGAACATTTTTCGTGCATCTAGCTTGTCCAGTCCTTTTATAATTTTATATGTTTCTATCAGATCTCCCCTCATCCTTCCAAACTCCAGTGAATACAAGCCTAGTCTTTTCAATCTTTCCTCATATGACAGTTCCGATATCCCAGGGATCAATCCCGTGAACCTATGCTGCACTGCCTCAATCACAAGGATGTCCTTTCTCAAATTAGGAGACCAATCGACAGGAACTCATCCTGAATCTATTGAACATTGGAAAATGATCACCAATGTGTCCACTATTTCTAGAGCAACCTCCCTGAGGACCCTGGGATGCAGACCATCTGGCCCAGAAGAATTATCATCCTTCAGTCTCATTAGCCTACCCAATACTATTTCTCGCATAATGAAAATTTCTTTCAGTTCCTCTTCCCCCTTAGATCCTCTGTCCTGCAGTACTGCGAGATTGTTTGTGTCTTCCTTAGTGAAAGTACCTGCCTTCTCTTCTGCCATTTCCTTTTCCCCCATAATAATTTCACCCATGGATTTACGAAGGGGAAATCATGCTTAACTTATCTTCTGGAATTTTTTGAAGATGTAACTTGGAAAATGGACAAGGGAGAGCCAGTAGATGTAGTATACGTGGACTTTCAGAAAGCATTTGATAAGGTCCCACATAGGAGATTAGTGGGCAAAATTAAGGCACATGGTATATGGGGGGTAGGTTGCTGACGTGGATCGAAAAATGGTTGGCAAACAGGAAACAAAGTGTACGGATTAACGGGTCCCTTTCAGAATGGCAGGCAGTGACTAGTGGGGTACTTCATAGCTCTGTGCTGGGACAGCAGCTATTTTCAATATACATCAATGATTTGGATGAAGGGATTCAAAGTAATATTAGCAAATTTGCAGATGACACAAAGCTGGGTGGCAGTGTGAACTGTGAGGAGGATGCTATGAGAATGCAGGTGACTTGGACAGGTTGGGGGAGTGGGCAGATGCATGGCAGATGAAGTTTAATGCGTATCAATCTGAGGTTATTCACTTTGGTAGCAAAAACAGGAAGGCAGATTACTATCTAAATGGCGTTAAGTTGGGAAAAGGAGAAGTACAACGGGATCTGGGGGTCCTTGTACATCAGTCTATGAAAGTAAGCATGCAGGTACAAACCTACTACTCTGCATTCACTTCTAAAGCAAGAGGCATGGCCATTATAATTCGGAAAGGTATACATTTTAATTTAAAGAAATCCATATCTGATAAAGAGGGAAGATACGTTATAGTCACGGGAGAAACTTATAATACACCATTAACTATGATAAATATTTATGCGCCTAATTTTGATAACCCCCAATTTTTTAAGAAAATAGTAGATATAATTGCAGAGCATAATTATCAAAATATAATAATGGGGGGAGATTTTAATTGTGTTATAGACCCATATTTAGATAAATCAACAAAGGTAGCAAAGCGTCTTGTTAAAACTAAGACCTGTGAATTTTTAAATACTTATATAAAAAAAAATAACATAACTGATGTTTGGAGAATAGCAAACCCAAGTGGAAGGGAATATTCGTTTTACTCATCGGCTCATAAAACGTATTCACAAATTGACTATTTCTTATTGGATACAAAATTAATCCCGTATACGACTAAACCATCATACCATAATAGTATTATTTCCGATCATTCACCACTGACTTTTATACTTAAAATTGAGGGAATGCCTGGTATAAAACCTTTTTGGAGATTCTACGCACAAATATTAAATATGTGTATATAAAAGAACAAACAAAATTTTTTTCGAGATAAATGAGAAGCCGGGTATTTCTGTATCGCTATTATGGGAAAGCTTTAAGGCATACATTCGCGGTGCTATAATTTCTTATCAAAGTTTTCAAAATAAAGAAAATAAAAGAGAGCTTCAGTGGATAGAACAGGAAATAAAATCACTAGAACTGGACAATGCAACTGACCCAACCATAGATAAACATAATAAGATAACCTTATTGAAATATAATCTCAATAGAATATTATCGACAAGAGTAATAAGACTATTTCAAATTACAAAACAGGCACACTACGAATTTGGGGATAAGCCACATAAATTATTAGCGAGGCAACTGAAGCAACAAGAAAAGTAAAATACTATCACTAAAATTAAATCTGATAACGGTGAGCTTCTAACACTACCAAAGGATATTAATAAAAGGTTTGCCCAATTTTATCATAATTTGTACACAACTAAAATAAATACAGATGATAGTAATTACAACATTTTTAGATAATTGCAACCTCCCTAAATTGGATAGTTTAGAACAAGAGGAATTAGGGGCACGGATTACTAGTGAAGAAATAAAACAAATAATAAATTCACTGAGAAATGGGAAGACCCCAGAACCGGATGGTTTTAGTAATGAATTTTATAAACGATTTCAGAAGTCAATTGTACCAAAATTACTCAACTTCTGGTTCTTACTACCAGAAACTTTAGCAGAATCAACAATAACGCTTATACCAAAAAAAGGTAAAGATTTAGATGAACCGGGTTCTTACAGAGCTATGTCACTTCTAAATACGGATCAGAAAATTGGGACCAGGAAACTGCGCATCCCTGAATGTTCCAGTCATGGAAATAGCATCTGGAAACATGTCGGAGCAGGACTTAGGAAAGCCCTGCAGCTCATAAAGGCGACAACATTAAGGATCTCCTACAGCCAAAGACAGCACCCTTATGCACCCACCAGCTTAACAAGAGAAGCTGATGAAAGCTCAAAGGCCGGGCATACAGGACAGCGGTCCTTTAGACCATAGCTCAGACCGGCCTTTCTGGAAGATGCACAAACCCCCAACCCAAAAACAAACCCAGACACGGGCGCCTCAACCGCCACGAAGACCACACAGAAGAAGCAAACTTCCACTGGTAACAATGGAGGTAGGTGGGTCTGGTCCCTTACAAATTATAGGAAGAGTGGATAATACACATATTGGTGGGAGATTATACTCTTTTGGATATGGTGTATATTAACTACAGACACTTATATCCTAAGCAGTATCCAGGGATATACCATTGAATTGTGCAAAAGGGGTAACACGATTGGCTGGAATACATTGTACTATATATTCAGTACAAAATGGGAACTGGTAACTGCTAAAGGACTGATTTCCAAAGGCTACTCCATGGCTAGCATCGACCTAAAAGATGCTTACTATTCAGTGCCTACACGGACTGATCACAAACGTTATTTTAAAAAATTCAACTGGATGGGGCAGCTCTGGCAGTATAGAGCTCTACCAAATACATAATCATATGATCATACTAATTGTGGGCATAACTTTGGAGTTGGCCTAACTAGCTGTAACAGCCACCATACAATTGGGTGAAAACTGGGGTTATCACCCATCCAGTTAAATCTAAACTAACGCCTACCGACATAATGGATTATTTGCGGTCCACTATTGACAGCTCACATGTCGGTGACTTTACCAAAGGATAGGGCTACAGTCTTAACTGAGGCCTGCAACAACCCCACTTACATCAGTGAACCATCTATCAGATTGGTAGCAAGTATAATTGGCATATAGTGTCTGCCTTTCTAGCCACACAATTTGGACCTTTGTATTACCAAAAATCTACAAAGGGCAAAGTATAAACACTCAAAGTTAATACTGGTCATTTTGACAGACCAATGCCACCAATCAAAGCTTATGGAATTAAAATGGTGGAGGGATAACATTCGACATTGTTCCAACCTTATCATTATCAGCAAACCCTTAGTGTTGCTACAAACTGATGCCAGTGCGCTTGGTTGGGGTACTACCAATTTCCATCTCCATCTGTGGAGGTAGATGAAAGGCACAGGAGGCATCATTATCACAGACACTGGGCATAAACTACCTGGAAATGTGGGGTGCGTTCTATGGCCTAAAGTCATACTGCTCTGGGATAAATCACCAGCGTGTTGGACTACAGAGTGACAATCTGACTAATACAATTTGGTAATGGTGTATCCAGAGAAATATTGGAATATCAGCTACTTACCTACCAGGTAACCCAAATTTCAGTGACAGACATCAGGTCTCGCAAATTCAATAAAATAAGAAATATTTCAAATGTCATTAGAAACGTGAATAGTCGCCGAGAATTGGCGTACTGCGCATGTTGTTCCATTGATTAAAAAGAGTTCTAAGAGTAAACCTAGCAATCATAGACCTGTTAGTTTGACTTCAGTGGTGGGCAAATTAATGGAAAAGATACTTAAAGATAATATAAATCAGCATCTAGATAAACAGCATCTGATTAGGAACAGTCAACATGGATTTGTGCCTGGAAGGTCATGTTTGACTAATCTTCTTGAATTTTTTGAAGAGGTTACTAGGGAAATTGACGAGGGTAAAGCAGTGGATGTTGTCTATATGGACTTTAGTAAGGCCTTTGACAAGGTTCCTCATGGAAGGTTGGTTAAGAAGGTTCAACTGGACTTCCAGTGGCTGCTATGAAGCAGTGAAGGCAGCTGCACTGAGTTGACTCCCATGCCAGGATCGAGTTAAAAATTCTTATCAGGTTTGCTGAACGTCAAGGGTACTGACTCCATCAAACGGTACTGGTGGATTTGGGATTTAAAACGATCTTATCGTAAAAACTGGATGAGAAAGAGAAGAGGTCAGAGAGGACCCAAGAAAACTACAATCAGTTTCCAGCTCCAAAAAGCGCTGGATGAGCTTGAAACCACCCCTGAAACCACGTTTGAAAGTTTGGAAGAGGAGCTGGAACCTCAACAACCTACAAGCGATATGGCTGCGAGAAGTGATACAAAGGAGAAAGAAATGAAAAGCTGGGAAGAAACGGTAAGAGCTAATATTCTTAAAGACATTACTAAAGATCTTCAGAAGCAATTTGCCAAAATGAATTCTACAATTCAGAATAACTTCTCCACTATGGAGGGCAATCTTTCTAAGAAAATTGATAATAGCTGCGGCGAAGTAAAAGAGCTTTATGTAGCCCTGAACCATCAGTTTAAAGATTTGGAGTCCAGGACAGCGAAGGAAATGGAAAGTATGCGGAGAGATTATAACAACAAACATGACACCCTGCTGAAGCAATTAACAGACACGGAAAAATTGATGGAAGAAATGGAGGGTGAGATGGAACAGATGAACCAAGAAATAACAGGTCTGAAAAAACAACACGATACGAATTGGGAGTTAACGAATAAACTGAATGAGAAATGTCAAGATTTAGAGGCCAGGTCAAGGAGGCAAAATCTGAGAATAGTAGGAGTTAAAGAGGGTGCTGAACACGGCCTTCAAATGCGTGATTTTATTACTAATCTACTTAAAGATGTTTTCAAACTTCCTGAAAAACCAAAGATAGATCTGGCTCATCGAGTGGGTCGCTTCCAAAAACATGATAATGCTACACCAAGGCAAATTATTGTAAAGTTTCTAGATATTTCAACTGTGGAAACTCTATTAAAGAAGATAACCTATGGAGAAAATCTTACATTCGCTGATAATATCGTAAGATTCTACAGGGATTATCCTCGGGAAATTCTGGCAAAAAGACACGAGTTTAAAAGGGCAAGCAGTATTTTATATGGACATTCTGAAGTTCGTTATGGCGTTATTGGGGATTCAGTATTGATGTGGATAGAGAACTGGCTGACAAACAGGAAGCAAAGAGTAGGAGTAAACGGGTCCTTTTCACAATGGCAGGCAGTGACTAGTGGGGTACCGCAAAGCTCAGTGCTGGGACCCCAGCTATTTACAATATATATTAATGATCTGGATGAGGGAATTGAAGGCAATATCTCCAAGTTTGCGGATGACACTAAGCTGGGGGGCAGTGTTAGCTGTGAGGAGGATGCTAGGAGACTGAAAGGTGACTTGGATAGGCTGGGTGAGTGGGCAAATGTTTGGCCGATGCAGTATAATGTGGATAAATGTGGGGTTATCCATTTTGGTGGCAAAAACGGGAAAGCAGACTATTATCTAAATGGTGGCCGATTGGGAAAGGGGGAGATGCAGCGAGACCTGGGTGTCATGGTACACCAGTCATTGAAGGTAGGCATGCAGGTGCAGCAGGCAGTAAAGAAAGCGAATGGTATGTTTACTTTCATTGCAAAAGGATTTGAGTATAGGAGCAGGGAGGTTCTACTGCAGTTGTACAGGGTCTTGGTGAGACCACACCTGGAGTATTGCGTACAGTTTTGGTCTCCAAATCTGAGGAAGGACATTATTGCCATAGAGGGAGTGCAGAGACGGTTCACCAGACTGATTCCTGGGATGTCAGGACTGTCTTATGAAGAAAGGCTGAATAGACTTGGTTTATACGCTCTAGAATTTAGGAGATTCAGAGGGGATCTTATAGAAATTTACAAAATTCTTAAGGGGTCGGACAGGCTAGATGCAGGAAGATTGTTCCCGATGTTGGGGAAGTCCAGGACAAGGGGTCACAGCTTAAGGATAAGGGGGGAAATCCTTTAAAACCGAGATGAGAAGAACTTTTTTCACACAGAGAGTGGTGAATCTCTGGAACTCTCTGTCCCAGAGGGTAGTCGAGGCCAGTTCATTGGCTATATTTAAGAGGGAGTTAGATGTGGCCCTTGTGGCTAAGGGGATCAGGGGGGTATGGAGAGAAGGCAGGTACGGGATACTGAGTTTGGATGATGAGCCATGATCATATTGAATGGCAGTGCAGGCTCGAAGGGCCAAATGGCCTACTCCTGCACCTAATTTCTATGTTTCTATGTTTCTATGTGATCTATCCAGCAAAAATGCTAATTACGTTTAAGGGCAAGCAACACTCATTCACGGACCCGGACTCTGCTTGCAAATATGCCCAGGAGATTTTAAACAAAATTCAAGGAGGAACAGATTAATAGCCATTTTATCTGTGAAACTTTGTTTTTTCTGTTCCAATTAAGACACTAGAGTGCTTCAGACGGTTACCAGACAGGCTTAACTGGCAAGAATGTGCTGTTTAATAACACAGGCCGAATTAATCTTCTGAACTGAAAGCACATATGAAAGCTCGAGGTCGCAAGCTCGTCACCAAACCCTTCAGCACGGAGAACTATGAGACCGTCTCCTTTTGAAATGGCCATGATATGAAGCATCTGTTCCACACTATATGACCTATTATCCAATTATGCGCAATAAACTCAACCAACGTTAAAGGCGTAATGTCCTATACTAACACGATTAACTATATAGCAGGAAGGGTGGGGGAGGTTAGACATATATTTTAAATACTAAATACTAATAATGAATTAACTAACATACAGGTAAATGAAAAGTGTAATTTTTGACGAGGTATTTTAACCCATAATTACTTTTATTTTAATCCAAATCTTCTACCTTCCCTTTTATTTTATTCTATTTTAAACTGTGCAGCGATGACCTGATATGATAATTTTGGTAACAATTAGAGGGAACCGACTAACGTTGGGTCAAATTCTAATAGGGGGATAAGGCCCAGTGCATAATCTCATCGACGGAGGTCAATTTAAATACAAATCTAGCTACCTTAGGTGGCTTTTTTGTAATTTATCGCTTTTTTGATAAATTACATTCACTTTTTTTGTTTATTCACAATTATGTGTTGCATGATTTAATCATTTTTATGTACACTTTATTTTATGTTTTTCTCTTTCCCTTAATTATGTTTAATAGTGTCAGGAGATGTAGAACTACTGTAGAAATTATGAAGGACAAGTCTGGATTCGGGATTATGAGGTACTTGGCTGCATCACATGAATCATACAGTCTGGTAATAATAGCCAATGCAAGATAATAGTCGAATAAATATCGGAGGTCTCACCTTCTGTAGTTGGAACATCAGAGGTGCGAAGGAGCCAATTAAAAGGGGTAAAATTCTGGCACAATTAAAATCATTAAATATGGATATTGCTTTCCTACAAGAGACACATTTGAAACAACAAACTCAGATCAGATTAAGGGCAACTTGGATAGGTCAAACTTATTACTCCTCATTCACCTCTAAAGCAAGAGGCACGGCCATTATAATTCGGAAGGGCATACCTTTTAAATTAAAGAAATCCATATCTGATAAAGAGGGAAGATATGTTATAGTCACGGGAGAAATTTACAATACACCATTAACTATGATAAATATTTACGCGCCTAATTTTGATAACCCACAATTTTTTAGGAAAATAATAGATTTAATCGCAGAGCATAATTTTCAAAATATAATAATGGGGGGAGATTTCAACTGTGTTATAGACCCATACTTAGATAAATCAATAAAGCTAGGAAAGCGTCTTGTTAAAACTAAGACCTGTGAATTTTTAAATACTTATATAAAAAATAATAACATAGCTGATGTCTGGAGAATAGCAAATCCAAGTGGTAGGGAATACTCATTTTATTCATCAGTTCACAAAAGTTATTCGCGAATTGACTATTTCTTATTGGACACAAAATTGATCCCGTATACGAATAAACCATCATATCATAATAGTATTATTTCTGATCACTCACCATTGACTTTTATACTTAAAATTGAGGGAATGCCGAGTATAAAACCTTTTTGGAGGTTCAATGCACACATATTAAATAACCCGCAGGGTTATGAGTATATAAAAGAACAAACAAAACTTTTTTTCGAAATAAATGACACGCCGGGTATTTCTGCACCGCTATTATGGGAAACCTTCAAGGCATATATTCGCGGTGTAATAATCTCTTACCAAAGTTTTCAAAATAATGAAAATAAAAGAGAACTTCAGCGGATAGAACAGAAAATAAAATTATTAGAACTGGACAATGCAACTGACCCAACCACAAATAAACATAATAAGATAACTTTATTGAAATATAAAGTCAATAGAATACTATCGGCTAGAGTAATAAGATTATTCCAAATTACAAAACAAGCACACTTCAAATTTGGGGATAAGCCACATAAACTACTTGCGAGGCAACTGAAGCAACGAGAAAAGGAAAAAACTATTACTAAAATTAAATCGGATAAGGGTGAGTTTCTAACATTGCCTAAGGATATTAATAAGAGGTTTGCCCAATTTTATCATAATTTATATACATCTAAAATAAAGACAGATGTAAGTAAAATTACAAATTTTTTAGATAATTGCAAGCTCCCAAAATTGGATAGTTTAGAACAAGAGCAATTAGGAGCATGGATTACTAGTGAAGAAATAAAACAAATAACTTCTTTTTCTTATTCTCATCTTTTTTCAATGTAACAAAAAAAAAAGAAGTTGTACATAAAATGTATTATGAAAATATATATTAGGCACTTTGGTGCCATATGACTGTGCTTACTTCTAATAAAATAAAATATTAAAAAAAAAAAAAATTGTACAAGGCATTGGTGAGGCCAATTTTGGAGTATGGTGTACAATTTTGGTCGCCTAATTATAGGAAGGATGTCAACAAAATAGAGAGAGTACAGAGGAGATTTACTAGAATGTTGCCTGAGTTTCAGTAACTAAGTTACAGAGAAAGTTTGAACAACTTAGGGCTTTATTCTTTGGAGTGCAGAAGGTTAACGGGGGACTTGATAGAGGTCTTTAAAATGATGAGAGGGATAGACAGAGTTGACGTGGATAAGCTTTTCCCACTGAGAGTAGGGAAGATTCAACCAAGGGGACATGACTTGAGAATTAAGGGACAAACGTTTAGGGGTAGCATGAGGGGGAACTTCTTTACTCAGAGAGTGGTGGCTGTGTGGAATGAGCTTCCAGTGAAGGTGGTGGAGGCAGGTTCGTTTTTATCATTTAAAAATAAATTGGATAGTTATATGGACAGGAAAGGAATGGAGGGTTATGGTCTGAGCGCAGGTATATGGGACTAGGGGAGAATACGTGTTTGGCATGGACTAGAAGGGTCGAGATGGCCTGTTTCCATGCTGTAATTGTTATATGGTTATATGGTTATATATCAGGAAATGGGAGATATATTGTCACAGAAACAACATCACCTATAGTTGATGAACATAACGTCTGCTCTCGAGTTCCTGGCAGGCCTCCATTATGATGAGGGGCTCAGTTACAGTACCATTAACTGCACCAGAAGTGCCCTATCAACATATATTTATGGCGAGGATCAGAGCATCATTCTGTTGGAACTCACCCCTGGGAACCAAACTTATGAGGGGAATTTTTAATATCTATCCCCCAAGAACCAGGTACTCTCTAAATGGGATATGAGTATTGCCCTAACGTTGCTAAGGAATTGGTCTCTAGCAACAGCTCTGTCCCTGCATAAGACTGACGCACAAAACAGTCATGCTGATGGCTTTGGTCACGGCACTAAGGGTACAGTCGTACATAAGTTAAGGCTGGACTATATGACTTCTTCAACAGGAATATAACGTTTCATATTACGAATTAGTCAAACAGAACAGACCGGGATCATCAGGCCTCAAAATAGAATTAAGGGATTACCCTACAGATATCTTCTCTGTATAAGACAATTATTGTTCTATATGGAGAACACCAAAAACATCTGAGGCTATGAGATGGCACTACTAATCAGCCACAAACAAACCCACAAAAAAAGTATCAGCTCAAACTATTTTCAGATGGCTGAAACAGGTTTTAACAACAGCTGGGGTGGATACTAACATATTCAAATCTTATTCCACCAGGGCTGCAACTACATCGGCAGCTACGGAGTTGGATGTACCAATGAACCAAATCCTCGAGACAGCAGGATGGATCAGGGGAAAAAGTTCCAACTATTCTGCCACAAACCAATAGTTAAACTGGAACTTTGCAGAGCCAATTTTAAGTTCTGTAATATAATTTCACCCCATAAATAGGGGCTATAGTTTGTTGTTAACAAATTATCATGGATTTCAATGCTGGATTCATGTCTAAACATGTTAACACAATTCCTCCCACAGTCAATTAAGGCAGATGTGATGCATGGACTCGTTTCCATGGCATGAAATCACAGAGCTTTGAAATCTCCGTTTGAATTGTATACCTTTACGAATAATAATACAGGTGCACAACCTTTTATCTGAAAGCCTTGGGACCAGACACTTGTCGGATTTTGGACATTTTCGGATTTCCGAATGGAAGATTTTTAGCGTAGATTAGGTAGGTAGCGCGGGCGGCTTGAAAAGTCTGGAGCGACTGCCTCCTCCCCGGAGACCGGGGAATCATTGTAAATCATTGCATAAATGTTAGTCAGTTAGTTTGGAGGGATTTTATGTGGTGGTGGTGGGGTGGGTGGGTGAAGGGGGAAACTTGAATTCTTAGTCCCCTACCTGGTCAGCGACTCCCAACATCGCGGAGCTGGGGTCTCCGTCCATCCGCGGGCGGCGCCGGTTGTAGCTCCGACCCCGGCAACTCTACCCCTGGCTGCGAGGCACTCCAAATCGAGCGCCCCCCGCGGTCGGACGCCCGCAGCCCCAGCTCCGCGAATGTTGGGAGAACGCGGCCTCCGTGCCCTGGAGCTTACCGCACAGCGACCCGGTAAGGCATTGCCCGCTTCCCGCTGGTAGCCCAGCGCTGCGACGCCGCCGACTCCCAACATTTGCGGAGCTGGGGTGGGGGGCGTCCGGCCGCGGGCGGCGCTGGATTTGGAGCGCCTCGCAGCCAGGGGTAGAGTTGCCGGGGTCGGAGCTACAACCGGCGCCGCCCGCAGCCCCAGCTGGGAGTTGGCGGCCACAGCGCTGCGGAACTTACTGCACGGCGACCCGGTAAGGCATTGACCGCTCCCCGTCTCTCCGACCAGGTAGGGGACTAAGAATTAAAGTTTACCCCTTCAACCCCCCCCTTCACATAAAAGCCCTCCAAACTAACTGACTAACATTTAAGCAATGATTTACAGATGTTTAAGTGTCTCCCCGGAGACCCGGGGAGGAGGCAGCCGCTACAGTAGTACAGACCTGGGTTGACCGTGGGTCGTTTCGGGTCAAGTTTGGCGCCAAACGTGAGCTTTGGTGTGCAGACGACATCCTGGAAAAAATGGCCGGTTTTCGGAGGTTTTCGGTTTCCGGAACACCGGATAAAAGGTTGCGCACCTGTAGTAAGATTAAATGAGAACTTACCAGTTCGAAGTTTGATCGTTATTTTATGAGGAGTACGTTGAGGGAATACGTGCCCTCCGCTCCCACCCTTGATCATATACTCAACTGCTATTTTCTTCTCTAATCTTACTATGTTCAGTCATTACAGTTATCTGTGATTTCACACCGCTTCTTTGAAGAATGACACGCATGCGTCCTGGTGGTGTTCTTCACGTATTCCCTCAACGAACTCCTCATAAAATAACGATCAAACTTCGAACTGGTAAGTTTTCATTTAATCTTACTATTATTATTCGTAAAGGTATACAATTCAAACATAAAGCCACTATAGCATATAAGTAGGGTAGGCACATCATAGTATCTGGGGAGTTCTATTCAACCACACTTAATATGGTGAATATCTACGCCCCCAACTTTGACAACCCACAATTTTTTCAATAAAATAATTAATACAATCTCAGATTCCACCCAGCAAAATCTGATAATTGGAGGGAGACTTCAACTGTGTTCTGGGCCAACATATGGAGAAATCCTCACAACAACGGAGATATAATACAAAATCAAAATCGTAAACACGTATATTAAAAATACAAATATATCCGATGTATGGAGGATTGCAAATCCATCCGGAACTGATGCGTCCGAGAACAGATAGAGCTCCTGTTGTAGCATGCTCAACTTTGGGAATGTGGTGTAGGGGCGTGGAAACTGTAGCATCTGTAGATCCTGGAATGTGTCCCTCCACTTGGGTAGGTCTATGTGCTCCACCAATACCTACATCGCCAACAACTACCCATCCCAGATCCTGCTTCTGGGCGTACGGGGCACTGTTGGGACCGTTAATTAATTTCCTCACTTTATGCACCTGCAGAATATCTCTTCCCAATAGGAGCAGTATTTTGGCGTTTGGGTCCAGTGGAGGAATCGCGTTGGCAATGCATCTGAGATGGCTGTGGTGAAGCGCAACGTTGGGAGTGGGGATCTCGGCGCGGTTGTTAGGCACTTGATTGCATTCTAGGAGTGGAGGAAGAGGGAGCAATGTCTTCTCATCCACAGACTCCAGCATGTAACCGCAGGCTGTTCTACCTGCAGTCTGCTTAAGCCCGGCACATGTCCGCAGTGAATATGGCTTAAGATTGCCTTTAATCCCAAAGATATTGAAAAACTCAGATGTTGCAAGAGAGCGGTTGCTCTGTTCATCTAAGATGGCGTACATCCTGCGTGCCTCTTGGCGACGTCCTTCTGGATAGACTGAGATGAGACATATCTTAGCGGATGCTCTCGCGCTGACCCCATCACCGCACACCTCCGTGCATGTGGAGGTGATCTCCTGGTTTACTGCTACCTCTTCCTCCCCGCCATGCTTGGATGCGGGGGGGAGATGGCTCGGACTTCCAGGGGGCTGGGCCTGGATGTAGAGCGGAGAGGTGTCTGTCACTGTTGCACTCGGTACATTTCACTTCTGCTGTACAGTTCTTGGCGAAATGACTTGTGGAGGAGCAGCAGCAGAAACAAATGGAATGTTCCTTAAGGAAGTGTTTGCGGTCTTCCAGGCTCTTTTCTCTGAAGGCTCTGCACTTCTTTAATGGATGAATCTTGGCATGAATGGGACACAGCTTTGATGGGTCACTGGATTTCTGTGTCTCAGGAGTTGTTGGAGATGCTTGTGTCCTGTGGACGGAGACGAGAGTTTTACCATGTCTCTCTATGTTTTCCCTCTGGACGATTGCTGGACGAGAGAGGCAAAGATTGAAGCTGGGATCCGTTCTGGTTTTTGCCTCCGCACGGATAAAGTCGGCAAACACTTTAAATGGGGGGAAAGAGATGCGGTGGTGGCGGCGTTTATAATTGGATCCAAATTCAGTCCACTTTTCCTGGATGTTATAAGGAAGCTTCTCAACAATCGGTGCAACTCCCCTGGAGGTATCAAGGTAAGACAACCCAGGTAGATACCCATCAGCCTTTGCCGCTTCGATTTCTGACAGAAGGTCCCCGAGCTCACGTAGCTTGTATGGCTCTTTGATGGTGATCCTGAGAAAGTTCTCGAGCTTGGTAAAGAGGGCATGCTCAATAGACTCAGGTGAACCATAAGTTTCTTCCAGCCTCTGCCAAGCCATCTTCAAACCTGCTGTTGGATTCCTCATGTTGACAGCCTTAATTCTTGTTGCCTGCTCCGAGGATTCTTTCCCAAGCCATTTTACCAAAAGATCTAGCTCCTCTACGGGTGAAAGGCCCAGGCCTGCTATGGCGTTTTGGAAGGAGGATCTCCAAGCCCAGTAATTCTCAGGCTTGTCGTTAAAGGCCGTCAATCCTGTTCCAACGAGCTGGCTGTGGGCAACGTATCTGGCGAGGTCCATGGTGGTGGGATTGATATCGTTGGTGGCTTGAAGAGAGTTGTTAGGGCCGCTGTGCAGAAAGGTTGCCGTTGGCTTTCTATCCTCCAATTTAGGCTCCACGTTTCCTTGCACATTACTGGGATTGTGATGACTATCAAATGAACTGGCCAGATTAGATTTGGTCTGGTGAATGGGCGGCAATGGGCAAAATACTATGCTACCACTCTCGATATCATAATCAGTGACATGTTGGCTTGACTTTATGCTGGCTTGCTCTATGACGTAGTCCAGAGTACGCTCGTGTTGGTTTTGAGGGCGAGCAGGGCTCGGTGATCTATTACGTGACCCTTGTTCTTCTATTAAACCTGCTTCTATGGTGTCGGCCTCTGCAATGGCTGCTTCCATCTCTTTTTCTTGCTGCAAGGCCTCTAAGGTCGCCTGCATCCGCACAGCCTCGACCTGCATCTCCGCCTGCAACCTCTCTGCCTGAAGCGTCGACCTTCATATCTATCTCTCTCTGAGCGAATGCTGCTCTAGCTTCGGCTGCTTTTGCTTTAGCCCGTGCTTTAAGGGCGGCCATGCTGGCACTGGAGCTGGCTGCAGAGCAGTACGAACGAACGCTGAGGGACTTGGCTTCATTCTGTGAAGCGTTGTCTTGGTTGCTTGTTGCCATGGCGTTGAGGTGTGGACGGGCAATGTGATGATGTGAGCCACCCTGTAGTACAGCTTGTTGTGGTGCTGTCCTTTCCACTATACTGGACTCGCTGGATGTCCCTATCCAGCTATCTAGCAAGTTAAACAATTAATCCAATAAAGACCCGTAGACACGAGATGTCGTTGATTCTTTACTGTATTCAACTGTGAAACTGTAGCATACAAGCAGAAAGGGAAACCGCATATTTAGTAACGTTATACACTTGGTATAGAAACATAAACTATGATGCCACCTCTAAGTACAGTGCTGTTATGTAAGAAACTAGCCAGGGCACATGAAACATTCTTAACTGTGTTAATAATAGCAATCCTGCAGAATAATGTATAAAGATGCTGTTACACAAACATGATTACTCACAGACAATGCGTCTAACAAACTGGTGTGGTGGGATGGCAGTAAATTACAGTCTGGAATTACAGTCTACACCATGCGGTGCTCTCCCTGGGCTGGGCTTCCTGGTTTATGACAACTTCCTGCCTAACAGGAAGGGTAACTCAAAGGTGTAGGAACCTGAACACCCAGCAGGTGGCATTAATACCTGTAAACAGAAAGTGGTCCAGCACAGTAACCACGACACAAACATGTCCAATCTTCTACAGTGGGTCAACACATGAAACGTTCATGATTTCTCCCCATACCCTTTTATTCCATTTGCCCTAAGAGCTCTATCTAACTCTCTCTTAAAAACATCCAGTGAATGGCCTCAACTACCTTCTGTGGCAGAGAATTCCACAGATTCCCAACTCTCTGGGTGAAAAACATGTTCTTCATCTCAGTCCAAAATGGCCTACCCCTTATTGTTAAACTGTGACCCCTGGTTCTGTACTCCCCCAACATTGGGAACAGTTCTCGCCTGTCCAATCCGTTAAGAATTGTATATGTTTCAAAGATCCCCTCTCAGCCTTCAAAATTCCATGTGTGGCATCTTGTTCCATACATCCAGCACCAATTGTGTGAAAAAGGTATCCCTCAGATTCCTATTAAATCTTTTCCCTTTCACCTTAAACCTATGTCCTCTGCACTTCGATTCTTCTACTCAGGGCAAGAGAATCTGTGTTTCTACTGAATATATCCCTCTCATGATCTTATACACCTCCATAATATCACCCTTCTTCTTCCTGCGCTTCAAGGAATAGGTTCCTTGCCTTCTCAACCACTCCCCCTTAGGCCAGGACCTGGCTACATCCTTGTAAAATGTCTCTGTAAAGTTTCCAGTTTGGCAAAAACACAGTACCCAGAACTGAATATAATCTTGCAAATGCGGCCTCACTAAGGTCTGATACAACTTATACATAGTGCCTGACCATTCATTGTGTTGGTCCTGCCCAAATTCCAATACCTCACATTTCACTGCATTAAATTCCATCAACCATTCCTCAGCACACTTGGCCAATTGATCAAGATCCTGCTGCAATTAGTCACAACCATCTTCACCATCTGCAAAACCACCCACATTTTTATCATCTGCAAACTTGCTAATCTTGCTCTGGATGTTCTCATCCAAATCATTGATGTAGATGGTAAACAGTAACGGGCCCAGCTCTGAATAGAGAGTCACAGGCGTCCAGTCCGAGAAGCAACCTTCCACCATCAGCTGTTGCTTCCTACCATGAAGCCAATCTTCAATCCATTCAGCTACCTCTCCTTATAACTATATAAAGCTACGACGAAAAAAGTAGTATCGCAAACGTTAATGGAACATTTAGACAGGTGCATGGATGGGCCATTTATAGGAATATTCGGGACGAGACATGTTGGCCGGTGTGGGCAGGCTGGGCCGAAGACGATATGAGACTATGACATATAGCTCTAAAACTGAAGGGTGTGTGCACTAATATGCAGTAAGATATTCCCCACTTGTCCATGGATCTCTATCCTGGGATCGTAGAACAGATTAATTTCAAGACAAACCAAGTTAATCACACTTTTTAACATTATTATTATGGCAGTTCTGTCCAATGGTCCAAACATGTCCAATCATCTACAGTGACTCAGCTCGAGGCAAATGTTGTCAATGGTTTCATTGGTGAAATATATCTGAGCAGTGTGCGATAGAACTGAGTAACTGGTTGTTATGTGAGATGTCCTGGGCATGGATGATTCAAATAAATTATCTGTGCATGTCATCAGTGATGGGTCTAGATAAGCAGTGACATTATTTCATTAAATGGTCACTGCTATGGGTTTGGATACAATACAATGACATTATTGTCATTTGAATCTCACTGCTATGCTTTACAAACAATAAATTCCATTTATTGTCATTACAAACAAAGACAATTTCCTGAGACATACACTAAATTTCCGTCACACACATCCATACAGACAAACCCATTTCCTGTGATGGACATACAAACAAATTTTCTCTCCCCTGTTCTCCATTTCACCCGATGTCCAAGCCCACAGTGGGCGATGCTAAGTCCCATGTCCATGAAGCCGTGCCGGGCGATGTACGTACCCGCTCTGGGTCGTTCCAACCCCGCAATGCGGGCTGGAGAAGTTGCGTTGCAGGAAATGGTCTCTCACCCCGGACCCGCGAGCTCTAGATGTCCCAGTGCACCAGACCTGCGTTGCTGGAGCCTCCGAGCCCCAGGAGTCGAGTCGCAGCAGCGAGTCACCACCGCTCCCCATGCTCCGAGGCCGGCCATATCTATATTACATATCTATCAATATTACTAAAAGTCTGATCTTGACCGCTTTTGGCCCACTGTGCTGCGATTTCCGAGAGAACGCCGCCACCTACAGCTGCCATTTTTGGCCACCTCGCTCAGAGCCCCCCTCTGCCTTCCGGGACCAGAAGATATTTCCCATCGATGAAAAATCAAAGAGATATTAATGTTTAAAAAATATTCCACATTCTCTCTGCTGCCCCCGCTGGCGGCAGGGGGAGGGGTGAGGGACTATAAACCCTGGATGTGTCATGCCTCAAGCAGTCTCTGCCAGACCATGGAAGTGAGCGGGTCACGGCTCTCTGAGCAGTGAATAACACTGAACGCACATCTACACCACGGTGAGTCCCCTCAATGTGGCTGCTGCCAAATTGTTTGCCTTTGTATATAAAGTTTGTGTTCACAAAATGAATTTTGGTTGTCGGGTGGCTGCAGCTAAATTGTTTGCCTTGGCTTGGCTTTTAAAATCAACAGTTGGCTGCCAGCACAAAAATCCATTCGGCCCACAATGTCTATACTAGCCCTCTGGAAACCAGTACCTTCAGCCCGCAACACCCATACTAGCGCAACAGAAAGTCCTGGCGAGCAATATTGTAATTGGTGGAGTGGTGGAATATTGCGTTGGTGACCAGCCCTCCCTAGTGATGCTTGGACCCAACGGGTCCCACTTAGTCTAGTGATATGATGTAAATTAAATAATCCCTTCTTTTTAGTTCAAATGTTTGACTATAAAGTGTTAACTGAAGTTCAGTATCCATAATTAATCTCATCAGTAATGAGCACTAACCCCATCTTGCTGCTCGAACCACGCTGGAAAACACAGGTGAAATTGCATTAATTTGTTATTTTCATCTTAATTAACAGTGGTTAGAAAGACTAATTGCCTCTCTCCGGCATACAATTGAAAGAAAAACACATAATGCGGAAAATTAAAGTGCAGCTTTAGATCTGAGAAAGGAAGAGTTAATTAATTGTGCTGTGCCCTTCGTCCAGTGGGGAATATTAGTTCCAGCCGGTGAACACTAGCTGTGGCTCTGTTCAATCTATTTTGTTTATTTTTTACTGAACAATTTCAGACCTGTCGACAGGTAGGTGTAAATTCAAACCCACAGACCAGAAAGCAAGTTCAGTCCAAGTGCAAATAACCAACTCCTTCACCTAGGCTGTCCACACAGCGGTACAGAGAAAGCTGCCACACATGCAGACTTTATTTATGTGCTTATTTATCAATTAATTCAAGAGAGCATATCTCCCATCATGCAGTGTAAACCTGGTACCGGTAGAAACTGAAATAAACACTCCAATGAGCAGGGGCTGTTATTAAAAATGACCAATTTATTTGACAGGCAATTATATTATGTTTTCCTCTTAATATGTATCTTTGAGAAATGTGGACCCCTGTTCATGTTTAATTCATCTGATTCAAGGCGAGAGTTTAGTGGTAACTAAATATCCAAACAATGTCAGGCTGTTTAAAAGCAATTTAATTGTTAATGCTGTACTGGCACAAACTTCAGACACAGGTTTACCGTGTTTCATGGAGAGGGATAGTGCATTTTAGTTCATCTGAACGATTCCCATTTCCCGCCATATGAATCATCTCCCTCCAAACTATTCCCCTCATGTACCTGTACAAATATATTTGTGTTATCGTTACGCTATCTATGATACTATGCTCCTCTATGAGATCTCTGCACTGTCCACTGTGCTCCATGGAATAAAGTCCTGGCGTGCACAACCTTTCCCTGTTGCTCCGACCCTGATTTCAGGCAATGTGTTGGAAAATATTTTCTGCACTCTTTAAAAATTAGTTGTATATTTCCTAATCATGGTGATGGAAATAACCACTTTACTCCAAGAGCATCCCCTACCAATGTCTTATTCAACTGAACATAACTTTCCAACTTCTATATTTTATTCACTGACTGATGACTACAAAAACCCTTCTTCACCTGAGCTGGTCAGGGGTGAGGGGGGAGAACAACTCCAGTACTGTTTGGGAACGGACTTGAACGAATACGCCACAGTTGTTACAGACTTCATAAGAAATGTGTGGAGGACTGCATCCCTACAAAAACCTTCCGAGTGTTTCCCAATCAGAAACATTGGATGAACTTTGAGATCTGCACTCTTCTGAAGACCAGACTTTCATGTCTGATGTTATAGTGGTCTACAAGAAGTCTAGATACGACCTTGGTAAGGCCATCAAAAAGGCCAAAAAGGACTTCTGCTCCAAGCTGGAGGATGAGACAGATGTTTGGCAGCTGTGGCAGGGCCTGAATGCAATCACCTCCTATAAGGCGAAACCAGGAGGCAGCTCGAATGCCGGTATAACATCACTCCCTGACGAGAATGCGTTTTACGCACACTTTGACAGGGAGAATACTGATGTGTCTTCCCGATCCCGTATTCGCTGTGATGGCATTTCAGTCTCAGTCACAGAGGCCGATATCAGGAAATCCTTCAGAGGGATGAACCCCCGAAAAGCACCTGGTCCTGATGGTATACCCGGTCGTGTTCTAAAAACCTGTGTGGACCAACTGGTGGGAATTTTTACGGACATTTTCAACCTCTCACTTCTGAGGGCTGAGGTCCCCACCTGCTTTAAAAGGGCATCAACTATACCGGTGCCCAAGAAGAGTAAGGTGACGTGCCTCAATGACTATCGACCAGTGGCACTAACGCCAGTGGTGATGAAGTGCTTTGAGAGGTTGATGGTGTAGAGCAGGGGGCTCAGCACGCAGCCCTGTGGAGAGCCGGTACTGAGGCTGAGGGCCGTGGATGTATGATGGCCCACTCTGACTCTCTGGCTGTGACCCGACAGGAAGCTATTTATCCACGTACAGGTGGAGTGTGGAAGTCCCAGGTCCCCCAGTTTGTCCACCAGTTTGTGGGGAAGGATGGTGTTAAAAGCAGAGCTGTAGTCCACAAAGAGCATCCGCACGCAGCTCCCCCGCTGCTCCAGGTGGGACAGTGCAGCATGGAGAGCTGTGGCTACAGCATCCTCTGTAGATCTATTTGCTCTGTACGCAAACTGGTGGGGGTCAAAGTTTCGGGGCAGGAGTGATGTTATGTGACCCCGGACCAGTTTTTCAAAGCACTTCATCACCACTGGTGTGAGTGCGACTGGCCGGTAGTCGTTGAGGCTGGAGATGTGGTTTTTTTTGGGCAAGGGGACTATGGTTGTGGACTTCAGACAGGGTGGGACAGTGGACTGGGCCAGAGACTGGTTGAAAATCCTCGTACAGACTCCAGCCAGCTGGTCTGCGCAGTCCTTCAACACGCGTCCAGAGACGCCGTCGGGTCCAGCAGCCTTCCTTGGATTGATGGCCCGCAGCGTGCGCCTCACCTCATGCTCCTCTATCTTGAGGGGTAGGCTGCTGTGGACCATGTGCTGTGATGTGGCTGTCTCGGGTGGCTCCACTTCAAAGCGAGCAAAGAATATGTTCAGCTCCTCTGCCAACGAGGCGCCACCTTCAGCAGCTCCAAGGTTGGTCTTGTAGTTGGTGAGATACTGGATCCCCTGCCACACCTGCCTGCTGTTATTACTGTCCAGGTGGTCCTCGATCTTCCTCCTGTAGTTTGATTTGGCCTCTCTGATGCCTCTCTTCAGGTTAGCTCAGGCCGTGCTGTATAAAGCCCTATCGCCAGACCTAAAAGCGGTGTTCCTCTCTTTCAACAGCCGCTGGACCTCCCGGGTCATCCAGGGCTTCTGTTTGGGGTAGACCCGGATGCGTTTGTCCACTGTGACAGTGTCCATGCAGTTTTTAATGTAACACAGTACACTGTCTGTGAACACCTCCAGGTCCCGGTGTTCAAACACCTCCCAGTTGGTCCTGTCGAAACAGTCCTGCAGCTGCTGAGATGCACCATCAGGCCAGGTTGTGATGGTCTTTGTGATGGTAGGAGCGGTTTTCCTGAGGGGGGCATATGCAGGGATTAAAAGCAGGGACATATGGTCCGACTGACCCAGGTGTGGTAGTGGTCTAGCCCTGTAGCCCAGCTTGATGTTGGAGTAGACCTTGTCCAGTGTGTTAGCTCCTCTTGTAGCACATTTAACATGCTGGTAGAATTTGGGCAGCATTTTCTTCAAGTCCGCGTGATTAAAGTCCCCTGCTATGATGTGAACACCGTCAGGATATATGCTCTGTTGACTGCTAATGCTACCATACAAATGACCGATAGCCGAGTTAGCATTAGCATCCGGTGGTATGTACACAGCAGTTATCATGACAACAGTAAACTCTCTAGGGAGATAAATGGGCCTGCATTTAACAGTCACATACTCCAGGTTCGGGGAGCAGTGACTGTCCACAATCACTGTGTTTGTACACCAGGTGTTGTTCACGTACACACAGAGCCCTCCACCTCTGCTCTTACCACAGTCTCTTGTCCTGTCATGACGCTGTGCTGTGTAGCCTGCTAGCTCGATAGCAGAGTCTGGAATGAAAGAATGAAGCCAGGTCTCCGTGATCAACAGGACACAGCTGTCCTTCACGGCGTTGTTAGCTGTAGTCTGTAGCCTCAGTTCATCCATCTTGTTAGCGAGGGATCTGCCGTTCATGAGAAACAGGCTGGTTTAAGTGGGAGTTAGACTTGTGGCTAAGGGGATCAGGGGGTATGGAGAGAAGGCAGGTACAGGATACTGAATTGGATGATCAGCCATGATCATATTGAATGGTGGTGCAGGCTCAAAGGGCCGAATGGCCCACTCCTGCACCTATTTTCTATGTTTCTATGACACCCAGCAACTGGTGATGTCCATGAATTGCAGACTTCAAGCAGTCGTTGCATGCAAAGGATATGCAACAAAATACTAAACATGACTACTCTCATTCACATGACATTGCTGTGTCCCAAACATTATGGTGCCCTGATATGGGGGGACTATGTATAAACACAGCTGTAATTTCTACATGATGAAACCAAAATGTATAAAAATGGCCTTTATTGAAATCTAACAATGTGCACTTTAACCACATGTGATTTTTTCTGTTATAAATCTCAAATTGTGTAGTACAGGGGCAAATAAATAAATGATAGGTCTTTGTCCCAAACATTATGGAGGGCACTGTATAATTCCTCTGATTTCCAGGTAAGAGTTTAATGGTAACTAAATATCCAAACAGTTGCCAGGCCATTAAAAAGCAGTTTATTTGTTAGTGCTGTACCTGGTGCAAATTTCTGACACAGGTTGCCGTGTTTCATGGGGAGGAAGGGTGCATTTTAGTTCATCTGAACTACTCCCTTTTAACCATATAACCATATAACAATTACAGCATGGAAACAGGCCATCTCGACCCTTCTAGTCCGTGCCGAACACGTATTCTCCCCTAGTCCCATATACCTGCGCTCAGACCATAACCCTCCATTCCTTTCTCGTCCATATAACTATCCAATTTATTTTTAAATGATAAAAACGAACCTGGCTCCACCACCTTCACTGGAAGCTCATTCCACACCGCCACCACTCTCTGAGTAAAGAAGTTCCCCCTCATGTTACCCCTAAACTTCTGTCCCTTAATTCTCAAGTCATGTCCCCTTGTTTGCATCTTCCCTCCTCTCAGTGGGAAAAGCTTATCCACGTCAACTCTGTCTATCCCTCTCATCATTTTAAAGACGTCTATCAAGTCCCCCCTTAACCTTCTGCGCTCCAAAGAATAAAGCCCTAGCTTGTTCAACCTTTCTCTGTAACTTAGTTGCTGAAACCCAGGCAACATTCTAGTAAATCTCCTCTGTAATCTCTCTATTTTGTTGACATCCTTCCTATAATTAGGTGACCAAAATTGTACACCATACTCCAAAATTGACCTCACCAATGCCTTGTAAAATTTTAACATTACATCCCAACTTCTATACTCAATGCTCTGATTTATAAAGGCCAGCATACCAAAAGCTTTCTTTACCACCCTACCTACATGAGATTCCACTTTTTTGATTTGTCCTGCCAAGATGTAGCACCTCACACTTATCAGCATTAAACTCCATCTGCCATTTTTCAGCCCACTCTTCCAACTGGCATAAATCTCTCTTTAGACTTTGAAAATCTACTTCATTATCCACAACCCCACCTATCTTAGTATCATATGCATACTTACTAATCCAATTTACCACACCATCATCCAGATCATTGATGTACATGACAAACAACAGTGGACCCAACACAGATCCCTGAGGCACCCGACTAGTCACTGGCCTCCAACCTGACAAACAACCATCCACCATTACTCTCTGGCATCTCCCATTCAGCCACTGTTGAATCCATCTTGCTACTCCACCATTAATACCCACCCATTGAAACTTCTTAACCAACCTTCCGTGAGGAACCTTGTCAAAGGCCTTACTAAAGTCCATATATACAACATCCACTGCTTTACCCTCATCAATTTCCCGAGTAACCTCTTCAAAAAATTCAAGAAGATTAGTCAAACATGACCTTCCAGGCACAAATCCATGTTGACTGGTCCTAATCAGACCCTGTTTATCCAGATGCTTATATATATTATCTCTAAGTATCCTTTCCATTAATTTGCCCACCACTGACGTCAAACTAACAGGTCTATAATTGCTAGGTTTACTCTTGGACCCCTTTTTAAACAATGGAACAACATGCGCAGTACGCCAATCCTCCGGCACTATTCCCATTTCTAATGACATTTGAAATATTTCTGTCATAGCCCCTGCTATTTCTACACTAACTTCCCTCAATGTCCTAGGGAATATCCTGTCTGGACCTGGAGACTTATCCACTTTTATATTTCTCAAAAGTGTCAGTACTTCCTCTTCTTTGAATCTCATAGTATCCATAGCTACTCTACTTGTTTCCCTTACCTCACATAATTCAATATCCTTCTCCTTGGTGAATACCGAAGAAAATAAATTGTTCAATATCTCCCCCATCTTTTGCCGGCATACGAACCATCTCCCCCTAAATTCCATTCCAATTTAGCCTGTTATTGGTCTGCATGTGGGAAAACTGGTCAAGTTCAGTGTTCACAACAAAGACACCAGCGTTTGGTGGAGGAGATCTTGTCAACGGTATTCTGGACCCACTGTCGACATCTGAAATTACAGTAAATATCACATAGGATTAACTAATAATTAAAAAAAAAAGATTATATCTACATGCCTGCAGAATGGATGATATATCACTTACGTGCAATTGTTTTCAGGTGTGGGGAGTGACCTGTATATTGAAGTTGCTTTTTGCCTCTAATATGGCAATACAATGTAGAATAAATTATTAAGAGAGAGAGAAGGGGGCAGGGGGAAAGGTGGAGAGAGAGGGGAGAGAGAGAGGGGAGAGAGGGGGGGCAGATAGAGAGAGAGGGGGCAGATAGAGAGAAGAGAGGGGGGCAGAGAGAGGGAGGGGCAGAGAGAGAGAGGGGGGGGTCAGAGATAGAGAGATAGGGGGCAGATAGAGAGAGAGAGAGGGGGGCAGAGAGAGGGAGAGGGGGCAGAGGGAGAGAGAGAGAGAGAAAGAGAGTGGGGGAAAGAGAGAGAGAGATGGAGAGAGAGACGGGGAATGAGTGAGTGGAGAAAGAGAGATAGTGAGAGAGGCAGAGTGAGAGAGGGGCAGAGGGAGGTGGAGGGAAAGAGAGGGGGGCAGAGAGAGAGGGCTGAGAGAGAGGGGGGCAGAGAGAGAGGGTCAGGGAGAAAGGGCCAGGGAGAGAGAGGGGCAGGAAGAGAGAGGGTGGAGAGTGAGAGAAGGGAGACAGAAGGAGCAGCAACTTGTAAACTCAGCTGGTGCTCAGGACTGGATTGGATATGCCTTTGGCCTGGGCCTTGAACGACTGGCGATGATTCTGTACGGATCACCAGACTTGTTCTGGAGTGAGAGCGAACAATTCTACAGACAGTTCCAGGTTACTCACATTGATCAGAAAGTCACATTTCAGCCATTCAGCAAATACCCGCCTTTTGGTAAACGATATCTCATTTTGGAGAGAGAGGAGAGAAAGAGGGGATGAGAGAGAGGAGCGAGAAGGGAGAGAGAGAGAGAAGGGAAGACTGAGAGGGGAAGAGTGAGATAAGAGAGGAGAGAAGCGAGAGAGAGAAGGGAAGAGAGAGAGAGGGGAAGAGAGAGAGAAGGGAAGAGAGAGAGGGGAAGAGAGAGAGGAAGAAAGAGAGAAGGGAAGAGAGAGAGAGTGAAGGGAAGAGAGAAGGGAAGAGAGAGAGAGTGAAGGGAAGAGAAAAGGGAAGAGAGAGAGAGAGTGAAGGGAAGATAGAAGGGAAGAGAGAGTGAAGGGAAGAGAGAAGGGAAGAAAGAGAGAGAGTGAAGGGAAGAGAGAAGGGAAGAGAGAGAGAGAGAGAAGGGAAGAGAGAGAGAGAGAGAAGGGAAGAGAGAGAGAAAAGAGAGAGAGGGAGAGAAGGGAGAGAGAGAGAAGGGAAGAGAGAGGGGAAGGGAGAGAGAGGAAGGGAGAGAGAAGGAGAGGGAGAGGGAGGGAGAGGGAGGGGAGGGAGGGAGAGGAAGAGAAGGGAGAGAGAAGGGAGAGAGACAAGGGAGAGAGAGAGAGAGGGGAGAGAGAGGAGGAGAGAGAGAAGGGAAGAGTGAGAGAATGGAGAGGGAGAGAAGAGAGAGGGAGAGAAGGGAGAGAGAGAAGGGAGAGGGAGAGAAGGGAGAGAGAGAGAGGAAGAGAGAGAGAGAAGGGCGAGGGAGAGACGTAGAGAGAGAGAAGGGAGAGAGAGAGAAGGGAGAGCGGAACGTTATAATGCGCAGCCGACCCATTCTGACTGCCGCTGAACCCCCGCCCCATCATTGCACCCTTCTTCATGGCGGCCCAGTGATGTCTCGGCTCTGACAATTCGAGGATCTAACTGGTAACGACACTAAGAGCAGCCCTAGTGCTGGAGAAGCTCAGCGGGTGCAGCAGCATCTATGGAGTGAAGGAATAGGCAACGTTTCGGGCCAAAACCCTTCTTCAGACTGAGGTGAGGGGGTGGGGGGAAGAAGAAAGGAAGAGGTGGAGCCAGAGGGCTGAGGGAGAGCTGAGAAGGGGAGGTGAAAGCAAGAACTACCAGAAATTAGAGAAGTCAATGTTCGTACCGCTGGGGTGCAAACTGCCCAAGCAAAATACGAGGTGTTGCTCTTCCAATTTACAGCTGGACTCACTCTGGCCATGGAGGAGGCCCAGGACAGATAGGTCAGATAGGGAATGGGAGGGGGAGTTGAAGAGCTGAGCCACCGGGAGATCAGGTTGGTTAATGCGGACCGAGCGGAGGTGTTCGGTGAAACGATCGCCAAGCCTGCGCTTGGTCTCACCGATGTAGATCAGCTGACACCTAGAGCAGCGGATGCAATAGATGAGGTTGGAGGAGATGCAGGTGAACCTCTGTCGCACCTGGAAAGACTGCTTGGGTCCTTGGATGGAGTCAAGGGGGGAGGTAAAGCGACAAGTGTAGCATTTCTTGCGGTTGCAACGGAAAGTGCCAGGAGAGGGGGTGGTTCGGGTGGGAAGGGGACAAATTGACCAGGGAGTTACAGAGGTAGCGGTCTCTGCAGAAAGCAGACAGGGGAGGAAATGGGAAGATATGGCAAATGGTGGGATCCCATTGGAGGTGGCAAAAATGGCGGAGGATTATCTGTTGTATGTGACAGCTGGTAGGGTGGAAGGTGAGGACAAGGGGTGTCTGCCCTTGTTACGAGTGGGGGGATGGGGAGGGAGAGTAGAGTCACGGGGTATGGAAGAGACCCTGGTGAGAGCCTCATCTATAGTAGAAGAGGGGAACCCCAGTTCCATATAACATATAACCATATAACAACCATATAACAATTACAGCACGGAAACAGGCCATCTCGGTCCTTCTAGTCCATGCCGAACATTTACTCTCACCTCGTCCCATCTACCTGCACTGAGACCATAACTCTCCATTCCTTTCCCATCCATATACCTATCCAATTTATTTTTAAATTAGAAAATCGAACCTGCCCCCACCACTATCACTTCCCTGAAGAATGAGGACATCTCAGATTCCCTGGTGTGAAACACATCATCCTGGGAACAGATGCGGCGTAGACGGAGGAATTTGGAGAAGGGGATGGAGTCCTTACAGGAAGCAGGGTGGGAAGAAGTGTAGTCCAGATAGCCGTGGGAGTCAGTGGGTTTGTAGTGGATGTCAGTCAGAAGTCTATCACCTGCGATGGAAATAGTGAGCTCAAGAAATGGTAGGGAAGTGTCGGAAATGGTCCAGGTGTATTTGAGTACCGGATGGAAGTTAGTGGTGAAGCGGATGAAATCACTGAGTTCTGCATGGGTGCAGGAGGTAGCACCAATGCAGTTGTCAATGGATTAGAGTTTGGGGATAGGGCCACGGTACGCCTTGAACAAGGATTGTTCGACGTACCCTACAAAGACGCAGGCATAGCTTGGGCCCATAGCTACGCCATGGATTTGAAGGAAATGGGAGGAGTCAAAGGAAAAAGTTGTTGAGGGTAAAGACCAAATCCAGTGGGCGGAAGAGAGTATCAGTAGACGGGGATTGGTTGGTTCACCGGTTGAGGAAGAACCAACCAGGCTTTAAGTGTTGTACTTCCAGTGGCGCTGGTGCCAGCAGCCTCCACCTACAGCCCGGTATCTTTTTGTTTTTTTGTTTATTTAGTTATGTAAAAGTGTGTTTTTTTGTGTTTTTTTGGTGTTTTTATGTGGGGGAAGAGGGCACGGTGCGGGGGATACCGTCCTTCGGCCGCTTCCTGGTGAGGACGCGACTATTATTCGAGTCGCGTCCTCGCCCCCCCCCCCCCTCCCCCCACAGCGGCCTACCTACCTGGATTGGCGCGGCCTTTCCTGCCGGGATCGACCGGAGCTCCAGCAGCGGCGGGACAGCGCTGAAACATCGCGGGGCTGGCGATGCCTTACCGGGGGTCGCCGTCTGGAGCCCGGAGTGCTGGACCTGCTGCACCGACATCATGGAGCTGCGGTTTGCGGAGCTCCCATCGCGGGCGGCGCTGATGGACAGCGTGGGGTCCTGCGACTCTGCCCGGCTCGGCCTGTGGACTCAGGAGCTGCAGACTCCGGCAGCGGGAGGCGGCTGATCAGGAGGTCCGGGCCGCTGAGGAGGAGGATGCTCACCGTCGGGGTTCGGCGTCGGCGTTCCACCAGCCCGGCGTGAGGGCCTGAACATCGGGCCACCCGGGGCGGCGACTGCAGGTGCTCGGAAGGCCCCGACCACGGATGAACACGGAGGGGAGGTTGGCTGGACTATGGTGCCGTCCTCACCTTGGTCCCATTTATGTTATGTTGTGTCGTGGACTTTCTGTGTTTGTGCTTTTTTTTTTTTTTTTAATTCAATTTCAATTTTATTTTTAATATGTTTTATTATTTATTTATTATTTATTTATTTTTTAATTATTTTTTTTTATGATACTGCCTGTAAGGAAAATTCATTTTGTTGTCTCAAATTGAGACAATGACAATACATTTGAATACAATACAATACAATTAAGACCCCCCTGGTGGGGGATGGAGGTGTAGAGTGACTGGACATCCATGGTGAAGATGAGGGGATGGGGGCCTGGAGAACGGAATTCCTGGACACGACGGAGAGTGAGGTGTCTAGAACATAGTTCGGGAGGAATTTAACCAGGGGGATAGGATGGAGTCGAGGTACGTGGAAATAAGTTTGGTGGGGCACGAACAGGCAGACAATGGGTCTACCAGGACAGTCAGGTTTGTGGATTTTGAGGAGAAGGTAAAATTGGGCCGTGCGGGGCTGGGGAACGATGAGGTTAGAGGTTTTGGAGGGCAGGGAGCCGGAGTTAATGAAGTCAGTGATAGTGCTAGAGATAGTGGCCTGGTGCTCGTCTGTGGGGTCATGGTCCAGGGGTAAGTAGGAGGAGGTATCTGTGAGTTGGCGGCAACTCTCTCCTCCTCTGAACCCCCTCCCTCTCTCTGGCAACGTCCTCCTCTCTCCCCACACTGCTACCTCTTGCTCCCTATCCCATCCTCTCTCTCACCGTCTCACCCTTGTCTTCCTCCCCATTCCTCCGTCATTCTCTCCCCACACCACTCCCCCTTTCTCCCCAAGCATATTTCCTCCTCTGTACACTCATCCGCTTTCTCTCCCGCATGCCTTCCCTCTCTCTCCCCTCACTGCTCTCCCTCTCTTTCCCATGCCCCTCACCCCCTCTCTCGCCACGCCCCTCTCTGTCCCCACACTACCTCTCTCTCCCTCCACACACGTTCTCTCACCCCACACTCCATCCCCAGTGGCACGGTGGCGCTCACAACACCAGAGACCCGGGTTCGCTCCTGACCACGGGTGCTGCCTGTCTGGAGTTTGTACGTTCTTCCCGTGACCTGCGTGGGTTTTCTCTGGGTGTTCCGGTTTCCTCCCACACTCCAAAGACGTGCAGGGTTGTAGGTTAATTGTCCCTGGTATGTGCAGGTTTGTGTCAGTGTGTGGTGATTACTGATCAGCGCGGACTCAGTGTGCCAAATGGCCTGTTTCCGCAGTGTATCTCTAAACTAAAACTGAACTCCCCTCTCCCTTCCCACATGCCACTCCCTACCACAGACGGACATGGAGGCCATCAATTGATATATTTAATGCAGAAACAGATAGATTCTTCATTAATACGGGTGTCAGGGGTTATGAGGAGATTGGGATGAGGAGGAATAGATAGATCAGCCATGTTTGAATGATGAAATAGACTTGATGGGTTGAATGGCCTTAGTCTGCTCCTATCACATAAACTCTCACCACGCTTCTCCCCTCTCTCCCATCCCATACCTCACACTGTCCCCCTCCCCCTCCCCTCCATCCCTCTCCATACATTCCTCTCCTCTCTCTCTCCCCACTGTCCCCCCTCTTACCCCTCTCTCCCCAAATGTATCTCTCTCTTCACACACACCCCACCCCCCCCCCCTCCACCACATCCCTCCCCCCCGCTCTCTCCCCCCTACTTCAGCCCTGTTCCTCCCCACTCCCATATATCACCACCTCTCCCAATCTCACCACACACTTCTCCCTCACTCTCCGACACTCCCACTTCTCCATCCCCACACTACTTCTTTCCCTACCCTTTCCCTCCATTTCTCTCTCCACCTCCTCACTCCCCACATATCCCCTCTCCTCTATCCCCACAACCCAACTATTCTCTCTCCACATGCCTCCTATAAATCTCCCCCACTCTCTACATACCCCCCACACAATCCATCCCCCCACCCTCCTCTTCATTTATCTCCCCACTTCTCTCCTTTCTCCACATACTCCTCCCCCTCTTTTTCCACTCACCCCCCCATTCCCCACACTCCCTGGCTCTCTCTCTCCCAACTCTACCCACTCCCACCCTGGCTCCCCAATTCCTGCTCCTCTTCTCCTCCTCTTCTCCTCTATCTCTCCCCACTTTCTTCCCACCCTCTTCCACCCTCTTTCCCCATGCTCGTCCCCCTCCACACACCCCCCCCCCTCTCAGCCCCACATGCCTCCCACCCTCGTACTCGCCACTCCCTATCCCTCCCCACAATCCTCCCCTTTCTCCCCATACTCTTCCCCTCTCTCACACTCTCTCCCTCTGTCTCGCCACACACTACCATATCTCCCCTCACTCCCTCTCTCTATCCTCACTTTCCTCCGCACACTATTCCATCTACACTCACTTCCCACACCTCCCCCCACTCCCCTGGCATTCATTCTCCCCACTCCTCCTCCTCATCGCTCCCCATCACATCGTTCCCATCACCCTGTTCTCCGCACAACACCACTGCATACCTACACTCCATTCGCGTTTTATTCAACAAACTTTACCCCCTCTCCTCCTCTTACACTCACTCTCATCCACCTATTCTACTACTCACTCTGCCCCCACTTGTCCCTCCCCTCTCCTCTCTCTCTCTTCCCCCTCAATATTTCCCTCTCCTCTTGCCCTCCCTCTGGTCACCTCCATCTACCCCCTCTTCCCCTCACCTCCTCCTCTCCCTCTCTCCCTTCCTCCTCATTTCTTCCCTCCCCCTCTCACCCCGTCCAACTCTCCATCTCCTCTCTCTCTCCCCTTTCTCACTGCCTAACTCTCCCTCTCTCCCTCCCACACTGCTCCAGTATCTCTCACCACACATCTACCCCTCTCTCCTCACTCCCCCCTCTCTCCCCACAATCCAACCATTCTCTCTTCCCACAATCCTCCCAATCTTTCCCAACACGCCCCGCTATCTCTCACCAAGCACCTCCCCCTCTCTGTCCCGACCTCTCCTCCAACCTGTCCACTCCTCCCCACACTTCTCAACACCATCCCTACACCCTTCATCCTTTCTCTCGCCACTCCTCACCTTTCTCTCCCCATACTCCTCCTCTCTACCTCACCTGCTCCCCCACTCCCTTCCAACAATCCGTCTCCCTCTCCCACATCCCTGACCTTCTTTCCCCACTCTTCCTATTTTTCCCTCTCTCCACCGCTCACTCCCAACTCCTCCGGCTTGCCGTCTCCTCACTCCTCCCCATCGCACCGTTCCTATTCCCCTGCTCTCCGCACAACACTGTTCTATATTAACTCTTCACTCCCTCTCTCCCTATCACACCACTCCCTCTCCCCTCCTCCTCTCTTTCTGTCTCTCCTCCACCTCTCTTTCCCCTCACTGTTCAAATGTTCCTTGTCCTTTCCCCAATCTCATCCCTATTTCCCCTCCCTCTGACAGCACCCTAACCTCTCCCTCTCCCTCTCTCCCCTCTTCCATCCTCCTCTCTCTCTCCCATCTCCTTCTCTCCCCATCACCTCCTCTCTCCCCTTCTCTCCCACTGCACTCCTCCTCTCCCTCTCTCCCACCCCTGCTCTTCTCTCTCCTCAATTCCTCTTCTCCCCACACTCGTCCCTTCTGTCTCCCTGCATTCCACCACTCTCTCTCTCGCCAAACTCCTTCCCTCTTTCCCCACCTCTTCCTCTCTCTCACCTCACTCCTCCAACATTTCCACTACACACTATTCCCTGTACACTCCTACGACTCCCTGCCCCACTCTCATTCTCCTAATCACATTGGTCCATCTCTTGCCTCCTCGTCGCCCTCCCTCCCTGCCTCCTATCTCTCTCACCATTCTCCTCTCTATCTCTCCCCTCGTCTTCCTCTTTGCCCACCTCCTCTCCTTCTTTCCGCTCCTCTTCTCTCTCCTCTCTTCCCTCTCTCCCCATCACACCGCTCCTTCTTGGTCAGTATTGGGCAGTGGTGGGCAAATTAATGGAAAGGATACTTAGAGATAATATATATATAAGCAACTGGATAAACAGGGTCTGATTAGGAACAGTCAACATGGATTTGTGCCTGGAAGGTCATGTTTGACTAATCTTCTTGAATTTTTTGAAGAGGTTACTCGGGAAATTGATGAGGGTAAAGCTGTGGATGTTGTGTATTCAATTCAACTTTAATGTCATCGCACAAATACAAGTATGAGTACAACGAAATGCAGTTTTGCGTCAGTCCGTGGTAGTCGTGCATAAAGAAATAAAAAAAATAGAATGAGAGAAGATACAGAATAATCAAAAAATACAGAATAATTAAACAATGGGGATGGAGAGACCGGAGAAATCTATCGTCGGGACTCCGAGTTCAGCAGTGTAATTGTATTGTTGCAGAAGCTGTTCCTCATCCTACTAGTACATGACCTGAGGCTCCTGTACCGCCTCCCTGAAGGGAGGAGGGCAAACAGTCCATGGTTGGGGTGTGAGGGGTCTTTGATGATCTTCCCAGCCCGTCTCAGACACCGTTTTCGGTGGAGGGCATCCATGGCAGGGAGCGGGGCACCGATGATGTGCTGCGCGGTTTTCACCACCCGTTGTAGTGCCTTCCTGTCCGCAGCAGTGCAGCTGCTGTACCATACCGTGAAGCAGGTGGTCAGGATACTCTCTATGGTACAGCGGTAAAAGTTGGTCAGGATCTGGGGAGACAGGTGAGCTTTCTTGAGCCTCCTCAGGAAGTAAAGGCGCTGCTGTGCCTTTTTGATCAGCTTGGAGGTGTTGAGGGAACAGGACAAATCCTCCGAGATATGTACTCCGAGGAATTTATAACTGGAGACGCGCTCCACCTCAGTCCCGTTTATATGGATGGGGGTATGACTGCCTCCTCTGGTCTGCCTGAAGTCAACAATAATCTCCTTCGTCTTCTTGGAGTTGAGGACGAGGTTATTGTTGGCACACCAGGCTGTCAGGTGCTGGATCTCCTCCCTGTAGGCTGACTCATCGTTGTCGCTGATCAGTCCTACATATATGGACTTCAGTAAGGCCTTTGATAAGGTTCCTCAGGGAAGGTTGGTTAAGAAGGTTCAATGGTTGGGTATTAATGGTGGAGTAACAAGATGGATTCAACAGTGGCTGAATGGGAGATGCCAGAGAGTAATGGTGGATGGTTGTTTGTCAGGTTGGAGGCTGGTGACTAGTGGGGTGCCACAGGGATCTGTTGGGTCCACTGTTGTTTGTCATGTACATCAATGATCTGGATGATGGTGTGGTAAATTGGATTAGTAAGTATGCAGATGATACTAAGATAGGTGGGGTTGTGGATAATGAAGTAGATTTTCAAAGTCTACAGAGAGATTTATGCCAGTTGGAAGAGTGGGCTGAAAGATGGCAGATGGAGTTTAATGCTGATAAGTGTGAGGTGCTACATCTTGGCAGGACAAATCAAAATAGGACGTACATGGTAAATGGTAGGGAATTGAAGAATGTAGGTGAACAGAGGGATCTGGGAATAACTATGCACAGTTCCCTGAAAGTGGAATCTCATGTAGATAGGGTGGTAAAGAAAGCTTTTGGTGTGCTGACCTTTAAAAATCAGAGCATTGAGTATAGAAGTTGGGATGTAATGTTAAAATTGTACAAGGCATTGGTGAGGTCAATTTTGGAGTATGGTGTACAATTTTGGTCACCTAATTATAGGAAGGATGTCAACAAAATAGAGAGAGTACAGAGGAGATTTACTAGAATGTTGCCTGGGTTTCAGCAACTAAGTTACAGAGAAAGGTTGAACAGGTTAGGGCTTTATTCTTTGGAGCGGAGAAGGTTAAGGGGGGACTTGATAGAGGTCTTTAAAATGATGAGAGGGATAGACAGAGTTGACGTGGATAAGCTTTTCCCACTGAGAGTAGGGAAGATTCAAACAAGAGGACATGACTTGAGAATTAAGGGACAGAAGTTTAGGGGTAACATGAGGGGGAACTTCTTTACTCAGAGAGTGGTGGCGATGTGGAATGAGCTTCCAGTGAAGGTGGTGGAGGCAGGTTCATTTTTATCATTTAAAAATAAATTGGATAGTTATATGGACGGGAAAGGAATGGAGGGTTATGGCCTGAGCGCAGGTATATGGGACTAGGGGAGAATACGTGTTCAGCACGGACTAGAAGGGTCGAGATGGCCTGTTTCCGTGATGTAATTGTTATATGTTATATGTTATATGGTTATATGTTAGACTATTGGGACTGATGGATGATAAATCCCCTGGGCCAGATGGTCTGCATCCCAGGGTCCTCAGGGACGTTGTTCTAGAAATAGCGGACGCATTGGTGCTGCCAGAATGTTGGCCTTCATAACAAGAGGATTTCAGTATAGGAGTAAAGAGGTTCTTCTGTAGTTATATAGGGCTCTGGTAAGACCACATATGGAGTATTGTGTACAGATTTGGCCTCTTAATTTGGGGAAGGCCATTCTTGTGATTGAGGCAGTGCAGCTTAGGTTCACGAGATTGATCCCTGGGATGGCAGGACTGTCATATGAGGAAAGGTTGAAAAGACTAGGCTTGTATTCACTTATAGAAACATGTAAAATTATAAAAGGACTGGACAAGCTTGATGCACACTTCTCCTGTCGTTCCCCACAATTCCATCACTCTCCTCACACTGCCCCCTCCCACCCCGCATTCTTCCCCATCCATCTCCTAAACGTGCCCCCCACTCCACTCTCTCTTCCCTCACTTCCCACACTCTTTCTTCTACACTCCTCCATCTAATCCCACCCCCCACTACCACTCTCCCTGCACTGCTCCCCACTCCTCCAAACCTCTGATTCCCCACTTCTCCCCTCCAAACCACTCCTCCTCTCTCTCTACTCCTCCTTCCCCCTCTCTCTCTTTCCCCACACTCCCATCCCTCACTCTCACCACACACCTCCAGCCCTCTGTCCCCACGTTCTCTCTATCCCTGCTCCGGCCCTCTGATTCACTTCTCCTCCCCCTCTCTCTTCACTCCTTCCCCTCTCTACCCCCATACATACTCCACTCTCTCCCCACCTCTTCTCTCTCCGCACACTCGCCCTCTCCTTCCCTCCACGCTACCCCCTCTCTCTCTCCCCACATACCTCCCCATTATTTCTCCACACACTCACCAGATTTCTCTCCTTCGCTCTGCCCACACTCTTCACGCTTCATACTCATCCACCTCTTCCTCTCCACTCCTCCCTCTCTCACCACGCTTCTCCCCCTCTCTGCCCCACTCCTCTAACTCTCAATTTCTCTTCCCCCTCTCTCACCACATTCCTTCCCATCTCCCACCACATTCGCCCCACACCTTCCGCCCACTTCACTCCCTCTCCCTAATCCCTTCCCTCTACCCAGTCCTCCAGCTTTCTATGTCCTCACTTTTCCCCCTCCTCATGTCCGATCCCCATTCCCATTCCCTTCCTGCTCTCCCCATAACATCCTTGCCTCTCTCCCCATCACACTGCCTCTCTCCCCTGCTCTCCCTTTCCTCTCGATCTATTTCTCTCTCTTCCCTCCACCTCTCTCTCTTTCCACCTCTCCAGTCCTCTCTCTGCTGCTCTCCCCATCACACCGCTCCCACTCTCACCTCCACCACCCCCCTTCCCCTCATCCTCTCCACTCCCTCTCTCTGCTCATCTGCTCTCTTCCCTCCTCTCCCTATCACACCACAACTGTCCTCTCTCTCTCCCTATCCTCTCATCTCTCTCTCACTATTCTCCTCTCCCTCTCCCCCCTCCTCCCCTCCCTCTTTCCTCGCCTCCTCTCCCTATATCCTCTCCTCTTCTCTCTCCCCTCCTCCCTATCTCCCCATCACACCACTTCCTCTCCCCCTACTCATCTCACTCTCCCTCTCTTCCCCTCGGTAGATGATGGACAATGACCTGAACATCTGAGCCTCGGATAAACTGCCGCTACATCCGCTTCCACCAAAGAGTCACAAGCTAAGGGTCCAGTCAACTATTTATTGTACAGACCCAGCAGAAACACTGGCATTGCACGGGAGGGTTGGGGATAGCGGGGAGGATGAGGGGAGGATGCACATTGTCTCTTTGGAAATAAAATAGGTGAAGCATGAATCGCTGAAGTGTGGCTGCACTCAATGGCGTCCAGCGTCGGGGGAGACGGCAAGAGATGGACCACCCTCAGGAGGCAGGTGGGGCACTGGTCCCTGGGACAGGGCACACCGGACTGACAAATCACAAGTAATGGGTAGGACAATCATTCTGTGGGTGGTTATACCAGACACACCTCATTCAAGAGGCAGATCTAAACTGCGGGTGAAGACGGTTCGATTTGGTCCCAGGGTGGAGTTTACCCCACACCGGCCCCACTTGGAGATGGGTCGATTTGGTCCCAGGGTGGAGTTTACCCCAGACCGGCCCCACTTGGAGATGGGTCGATTTGGTCCCAGGGTGGAGTTTACCCCAGACCGGCCCCCATAGCGGAGGGAGAAGGGGCAGTTGTGGAAATGTGACAGATCTCACTGTGACGGACAGGAGGTCCCGGGGCGGGGCCGTCGATGGGATCATCCGCCCGGGACTGACATCTGGAAGATCCGGCGATGAATGTCAGGAGACGGCGCCCGGGGCGGAGAGACTGCTGCCGCCTCTTGGATGCGCTCAGGGCACGGATTTATTAATGAGCCGAAGCACTGAGGTGAGCGGATATTTCACCGCGCTCCTCACCTGCTCCCTGAACTTGGACTGGGTCGCCGCGTAAATAAATGTGTTCGTACAACAGCTGATATCACTCAAAAAATACCCGACGTTACCAAAGATATATTCAGAATCAGTCATATCGTTGCCAATTGCTGTGATCTGATAATAGACCACATTTACAACCAACGTCAGCCACAGGAGGATGAAGCTGCCGGAGATGGTGAAGAGTAAAATCACAGACCTCTTCCTGCTCTCCATCTCCGGGTCACTGCGGTTCTCCCCCTTGCTGTCACCCCTCAGCCCCTTACGGACCCGACTGGCCACTAAAATGTGGCGGACTGTCAGAGCGTTGAGTAGCAGGATTATAGCGAAAGGGAGGAGCGGAGTTAAAACCGTGTCGATCCAGTCAAATGCCACCCACCCGGGATGAGTGT